>NC_044980.1:12731187-13031187 GCF_008728515.1 Papio anubis
AGGTAACTGAGTCATGGGGGCAGGTCTTTTCCTTGCTGTTCTTGTGACAGTCTCACAAGATCTGATGCTTCTGTAAAGAAGAGCTCCCCTGCACACACCCTCTTGCCTGCTGCCACGTAACGTGTGACTTTCCTTCTCCTTTGCCCTCTGCCATGATTGTGAGACCTCCCCAACTATGTGGAACTGTGAGTCGATTAAACTTCTTTCCTTTATAAATTACCCAGTCTTGGCCGGGAGCGGTGGCTCAAGCCTGTAATCCCAGCACTTTGGGAGGCCGAGACGGGCGGATCACGAGGTCAGGAGATCGAGACCATCCTGGCGAACACGGTGAAACCCCGTCTCTACTAAAAAAATACAAAAAAAATAGCCGGGCGAGGTGGCGGGCGCCTGTAGTCCCAGCTACTCCGGAGGCTGAGGCAGGAGAATGGCGGGAACCCGGGAGGCGGAGCTTGCAGTGAGCTGAGATCCGGCCACAGCACTCCAGCCTGGGTGACAGAGCAAGACTCCGTCTCAAAAAAAAAAAAAAAAAAAAAAAAAAAGAACAAACCTCCCTCCCAATAGAAAAATGGAAAAAAGATGAACAGGCATTTCACAGACAAAAAGTACCTCAAATGTCTAAAAGTCACATGATTCACACTTCAGAAGTAATCAGGGAAATATCAAATGTTGGCAAGATGTGGACTGATATGGGTTGGCTGTGCCACTACTCAAATCTCATCTTGAATCGTAGCTCCCATAATCCCCACATGTGATGGGAGGGACCCAGTGGGAGGTAACTGAATCACGAGAATGGGTTTTTCCCATGTCCTGCTCATGGCAGTGAGTAAGTCTCATGAGATCTGATGGTTTTATAAATGGGAGTTCCCCTGCACATGCTGTCTTCCTACTGCCATGTAAGACGTGTCTCTTCTCCTCCTTTGCCTTCCACCATGATTATGAGACCTCCCCAGCCATGTGGAACTGTGAGTCTATTAAACCTTTTTCTTTATAAATTACCCAGTGTTGGTTATGTCTTTATGAGCAGCATAAGAACAGACTAACACAAGGAAAATGGGAACTCTCATTTAAAGATGATTATAACTTAGTAAATTTGAACATACGCACAACTTCTATGATCCAGAAAATTTTACTCCTACAGGAAATCTGGCATAGGGCCTTAAGAGATATAGGAATATTTATATCAGCATCATCTATAATAGTAAGAAATTACAAACAACAAGAGAGAAGCAAATGTGCTGTAGTTTCACAATAGAACGCCAATATGCAGGGGGTATTAACTGGAGCTACACATTGGAAGTGGGTAGGAGGTTTTTAAAAATACCCGTGACTAGGCCCTACACCAAGAGATAAGAATTTCATTGATTTGTGGTAGAACCCAGGCATTAATAGTTTTGAAAATCTTCCCAGCTGATTCAAATGTGCATTGATGTTGATTAACCACTGTTACACAACATTGTAAATGAACTAAAACTACACACACAATCATGAACGAGTCTCATAAAAACACAATTGAGAAAAGAAAATTTCTGAAAAATACAAAGATTTCATTTGTGTTAATCAAAAGAAAAGGAAAAGAACTACACGATGTATTGTTTACAGCTATGTACATATGTAACAAGCCTACAAAAATGCAAAATAATGATATCAAAGAGTGCTTATACCTGGTGAGGAGGAAGAAGATATAAGTAGGGAAGAATATACAAAGAAATGCTTTTTAAAAGCATTTTAAATTTTAAATGCATTTTAAATGCATTCCTTTTTTTGTCGAGAAAGAAGTGGCATTTAAAAATTTTATTTAGTTAATTGACACATTGTAATTGTACATATTTATGGGGTACAATTTTGTGTTTGAATACATATATGTTATAAAATGATAAAATCACAGTATTTATCATGACCATCATCTCATGCGTTTATCATTTCTTTGCAGTAAGGATATTCAAAAGCTTCTCTTCTATTTTTTAATATAACATATCTTGCCTAACGTCTCACTTCTGAAGATAACAGTGGTTACTTAGGGATGTGTGTGAATGCTTACCCTTCATTAAATTATGTTTCTAGATATTCTTTAGCATATATAATAAAAATGCTTTAAGTTACTTGTAAGGTTAATAAAAACATAATGAGAAGCGCCTAGAATCAGTGTTAACACTGAAGAACCAGATTTGAAAAACTAGCAGAAACTCTGAAGTCTTGTCTACTGAGAACACATGTGACTGGACACTGAATGTTGCTCAGTAATCACTGCTAGGATAAAAGCTCCACTGACCATGCAATTTTGTATCTTTCTCTTTGTCTCTCCATACTAAGCGCGCGCACACACACACACACACACACACACACACACACACACACGGAAATCTTCTGACATACTTATTGCACGGGTTACAAGCAGTCTGGGAAACAAGTATCTTTTTAGCTTCAGCAGTGGGAACTGGGCCCTGCCAACATTCCCCAGGCCATCAGGCAACCCTGATGGATAGGCTTATTGAGATTTCAAATAGTTAAGGAATATGTCTAGTGAATGATAGAATTCAGAGTATTTACCCAAAAAGGCACCACATTTCCTCACTTGTACCTCTGTGTTTCCTGACAAGAGGATCATTTGGTAAACCTAGGGGTAGAAGGAAAACAACAAAAAGGCTTGTTTGCTTTTTCTTTGTCATGGAAAAACATTTTTATTAGAGCAAAAGACCTGTTTAAGAAGCAACTTCTCCTATACTCACATCTTAAACCACCCCCCCCACACACACACACATACACACACACACATACACACACACACATACACACACACAAACACACACACAAACACACACACAAACACACACACACACATACAAGTGCATACACACATTTATTTATTGGTTTTGTTTGGTCGGCTGATGGTTTTTATCTTTTCTCTGCCACTCTAGAGACATCGCCTTTGGGATACTATTATGTGAAGACATCAGTTTCTTACGCATAATGCTCCTTTATATGTACACATTTGAAATTTCAGCAATCATGGAAAACAGAATCCTTTATATTCTGTATTATGCAGTGTAATATGCAGATATATACATGTATTTGTGTGTGTGTAGTAATACACATATACACACGTGTGTTATTGGCTCACATTACTGGGCACAAGTGGTCACCAGTAACTTTTATGGGAGTGTTACCTTGGTGATGGCAGTGAGGTTATCTAGTAAGTGTTGTCAGGCTGTAAAAATTGTTTTTTCCTCAACATGAACATGTACGTGGGACTGCTGGTCCCAGAGAAGAGGAGGCAGAAGGAGCATACGCTTGAGTTAGGGAATGGCAGCAACCCACAGCCTTGGCCTGATTTTTTCTGAGTACCAGGGAAGGAAGCCAAAGCCTTGAGTAGAAATCAATTGCTGAAGTCTCACGAAACTCAAACTGCACTGCAGGAAAATTCATAAGCAAAGACTAATACTCTGTAAAAAGGAACACAAACCATGACACCAGCATCTTAGTGCAGACATCTTAGTGAGACAGGAACAACCCAGGCCACATAAAAAAGCATGTTCATGGTCTGTTCTTACCCCCATGAGCTCAAAAACATATGCTCATCACCAGATCCCGAGAAAGGAGAAGCTTAACCAAGTCATTAGAACTGACTGCACAGCTTTTGTGTTCCATTGTGCATAAATATGGACGATAAGGGTGCAGTGTTCAATGAGAATGTGAAAAAGGCATTACACGTCACAGGAGCAAAGTCTCTTAAAGTGGATTTATTATATTAAATTAGACACAGACATAATAAATAGGCCTTTCTGCTGAGTGTCAATTTAACATCTCTCCACTTAGACTCCGCAACAAATAACCTTTTCATTCATATAATATGACAACAGCTAAAACCAAAGTGCATCCTTATTTATGACAATTTCAGAAAGAAAAACTGCACAATATTGGAGTTGTATACACAAGTAAATAAATCCCATTTGAAGCTAACATCCCTGGAAATATTTTCAATATAAATGGAAAAATCAGTATTTTAAAAACGTTTTCTAAAGAAAGTAATGTAACAACCAGTTATAACAAGTATATTACAGTTTCTTGTTTTTAAAACTGTTGTAAGGTAATTTTCTGCATAGATATACACCTAAAGAAAACTGAAATATACATAAACCTGTAGGATCCTAGAAGACTTCATTTGGATAAAATGACATCTTCAGTTAAAGTAACACTTTACTTTCAATTATAAAATATATAATTATAAAATATAATTGAAAGAAAAATCAGAACCTTGAGTTCACTTCCGCTTACCCCTGAATATAAATATGTAAATCTCATTAAATATAAGTTCTACATATAAACTGAAATTCAGTGTGAATTTATAATGTTTTAAAACTACAATGCTTGTGAGTCTTCCTCACAAATGTTTGACTTTCACTGAGTTAGTGAAGAGAAAAGAACTCACCCTACCCCTGTATCTAATTATTTTCAGCACCCCTGCAGGTGTGCGGCCCAGGGAACTCACAGCAGAGAGGCAGGAAGTGAAGTTACACAGACTTGCTCCATCTCACCTGTGCACTGTAGTGAAACACGCTTAGCTGTGTCCCTTCTGGACCCTTACAAAGTGGAGCTGTCTGCTACCTGCTATGAAGGTAACAGCATTTGCTGTTACTCCAGAGCATAAGCCCAGTCTTGTTGAAACTCAGGAGTTGGCCAGTGTCTTATTCATCTACTTCCCAAATAGCTCGTTGGGTAAGGTAAGGCTGTACGTGAGTCTAGGTACGGATGGATGAATTAAGCCAGAATAGCTCATTCCTTACTAGCAAAGAAAAGAGCTGACTGTATTATATAATTCTGAAAATTCTGTGCAGTGAGTTCTAAAATTACCTATGAGAGAGCAGCTTTTATATTACATTTTATATGTGAAATATATGCCAAAAGAGGAATCAATGACAGAAGGGTGAGATTAGAAGACCCACGGGGTAACCAAGGCATAGTGAGTACAGGGAAGATGGGAGACAGCAGATAGATAGGCAAGAAATCAAGTCACAGACCTGAAGCTGCGGTGCCACCTCTTGCCAGTGTGTTCTAGTCAACAGCGCAGTCTATCATAAGCGCCTGTTACCAACACTAGTTAACATCTGTGAATGACATATTTCAATTGAAAGCAGACTTCAGTGAATCCCTAAAATCTCTTTAATGTACAGTGCATTTGGCTGCCCTGTCTTGAAGAGGGAAAAATGGATCTACTGAGAATTGCCAACAGGGGGTTTTTCCTCAAAAGGGCATCTGTCATGGGCACTCCATGGAGAAAAATGTTGAGAACTGCTACCTTGCACAACATATACTCTGCCCGGGGCCCTCATGAACTGCTTGCTTATTCTGACATATAACCCCAGAGAATTGAATTCACATAGAAACCTACATATGTTAACTGGCCACATCAGCCACTACACAAACATACGCTGAATGTAGGTAACCATATGCATGTCCACATAATCCTCTAAAATGCATTTCATATGTCAGTTCTGGGTGGGAAAGCGGCTATGGGAAGACAGAAGTAAGGTGTCTAAGATGACAGATATGTGGAAAGAATCAAATGCAAAGGACCTGAAGGTGATCCAAAGTCAGGCTCAACAGCCTCAAAGGAATGAACAGAGACAGCACACAGCTATTAGTGTAAGCCTCTACTAGAGTCTCATGGTACCCTTTGATGCCACGTGCTATAAGAAAATTTAGTTAAAGCAAAACTGAAGGTGTGTCTCCATAGAACTTGCAGATTTTGGGCAGATATGAAAGATGGGAAAAGGAAAGGACCCAAAATCTGTCCCATCTAGAGGTTTCACATCCTTGGGGAAGCAAAACTCTGTAACCATTACACAGGGAATGTGAATGTTTAGAAACACTCATAAATGCCTATGAAGACAGGATGGGAGATTCTAGGTAGATCACTCTTCCAGGAAAAAGAAAGTGATAGGGCCAGAAAAGAAAGTAGGATACAATTAAAAAGGTGGGGGCTATGAGGGAAGGATGCTACACCAGCCAATGAGAATTTTAAGACACTCCTTGGCTCAATGTCCCACGGAGTTGTAAATGACTTGGTGGGTTATCTGCGCTTGACATAGTCATTGTCAAAAAGGTAACTGGAGAGAACAGTAATTAATCAAAATAAAGTATACTTGACTGGTACAATTCAAGGCATGGTGGCCCCTGGGACAAATTTAAATGTACAGAATTCTTTCCAATTTGAGAGCTCCAGGCTGACAATTACCAACACTCATTATACTTTCATTTACTCTCTTCCCTTCCAATTGTTTTGTTAGTCTCATCAAAAGTCCAATTTCTCTGTATTCATTCTAATTCCTGTTCATTACCATTTCTATCACTCTACTGAGATTTTAAGGTTTAGCAGCTATTTCTTTATATAAATTTTCTACATCAGTTTTCGGAGTGAGAAGGTAGACAGAAGAGAACTCTAATAATATGAGATTGACTCACAGCTGAGTCTTGAAATGGTTTACTTGAACACTGGCCACTTTTGTCATCATTGAAAAGTCACAAAAAAAGAAACATTTTAATTTATTACATGGCGAAAAGCCTGCTGGCGCTGACTCATTCTGGAAAGCTATACCTGTCCAGCAGATCCAAGGAGTTTGGCAAAAACAGAGTTGAGGGAAAAGGAGGTCAGATTCAAGATCAAAAAGGACTCTTAGTTGTAAGTTTCTCACTAGTTTCACTAGTAGACAGAAATTTATTAAACAATATAGGTAGCACACAGACCTTTCAGGAGGATCAAGAACCACCCTGTACACTGTACAGCTAGGCTACATGCCCAAGTCCCACTGGCAGGTGGCTGCAGTAAAATCTGGTTGCTGCCATCAGTGACAGGGACACTTGAGCTTGCATTATTGATGCTGGGTGGGAATCCTCTGTGAGGACCGCTCCAATGACCATGATGAAAAGAGAGTATCTCTGCCACATGGATTTCTACTTTTTCAGCTCACTCTCTTGCAAAATGAAATTTTGGTCAGATACATGTAGATGATGAAGCTAAGGTCATATGCTAAGCTCCAGCTGAAAAGGAAGTGGGAAAGTTAGTTCCCAGCTCATATTTTGAGGACATGGGACTCATAAGATGGAAAATGGTCACATGTGAGAAACATTCAAGAGGTGCTAGGTATCCAAAACTATATATTAAATGTCCACGACAGTAGGAGAGCTTTCAATAGATAACTCAAGGTCTTTAAATACTAAGAAAAAAATATCAAAGAGTGTATCACATGTCCGTGCTTACCATCACTAATTGGTTTCTCTGAGAGAGCAGTGTGCATATTGTTATATTATAATGTGTGTATATATATACACACATACACATATATACACACACACATACATACACACACACATACACAGAAATATATACACGGATATATATACACATATATAATGTATATGCTTGGTGTGTGGGAAAAAGACCCACACCTTTGGTCAGAGAAGTCCTCTTGTGTCTTGATTGTTACGGTGGTGTGAGGGCAGACGAAAAACAGATTGAGAGAGCTTTTTCCTAAACACATATGATGAAGTATGCACATATTCTAGTACCCAGGAACAACCACACTGGTCATCTCAGAACTCCTGCTTCTTTTTAAAGCTATAACTAGGCTTACAGATCCTCTGATTCAGCCACTTCATCTGATAAGTGTGTGGAGACTGGATGAATTGGCAGCGATCACCCAAACAATCAGTGGCAGAACTGGAACTGGAATGATGCAATTATACATGCTCAACATGACTTTCATATTTGCATTTCGTGGGAAGTCACTGCTGGTTGAATCAGTCTGCCTATTAGAGTCTATTTTCATTTCCATCAGCTCTAGAATTCCAGAATATCCTGTTACTTGGATGAATATCCTGCTCAAACCTACTTTTAGCTATACTATTTGCCCCTTGTATGAATCATTATTTCTCTAACCAAGTCTGATCTGTGCTAGGCCCCAAATTGTCCACACACTGCTATGCTTTTGAACTATTACTTGTGCTGTTTCCTCTGCCTAGAACACTCTTCCACATTTTCTGATTGAAAATAGTATACTAGTTCTTGGAAGGTAAATCAAGTACAACCCTGTATCTATTCCAACACACCAGATCCAGCTTAGTAAAACTCTGTGTTACATTGTGTCACTGTTATTAATTTACATATATGCCTCCTTCAAAGCCTGAGTGACACTGCCTTCTTTGAATCCCTAGTAACTAAAATAGTGTTTTATTCGTAGGGTCCTATGAATGTGTGATGAGTGAGTGATGCTATCCCTTAGGTTCATACTGAATTTCGTGAAACACCCTCAGAACAAGACTCTGGGTGCTATGAAAATACATTAATATTAAATATATTGTCGGCCGGGCGCGGTGGCTCAAGCCTGTAATCCCAGCACTTTGGGAGGCCGAGATGGGCGGATCATGAGGTCAGGAGATCGAGACCATGCTGGCTAACACGGTGAAACCCCGTCTCTACTAAAAAATACAAAAAATTAGCCGGGCGAGTGGCGGGCGCCTGTGGTCCCAGCTACTCGGGAGGCTGAGGCGGGAGAATGGCGTGAACCCGGGAGGCGGAGCTTGCAGTGAGCTGAGATCCGGCCACTGTACTCCAGCCTGGGCGACAGAGCGAGACTCCGTCTCCAAAAAAAAAAAAAAAAAAAAAAAAAATATTAAATATATTGTCAATGTGATTTTGGAAACATCCTTTTTACTCACTTATCGACATGTCAAGGATTATTGGAATAAGCTTTCAATGTATTTAATTTTTGGGGTTATCTTAATTTAAGGCTCCCTTTTAAAGACTGCCAATAGTATTGGTTGAAAAATTAAAATATAGTTTATCATGTGAATTTGAGTTCTTTCAAGGCTATATTCCATTTATTTTTTGAATAAAACTAGTATATATTCAAAACTCTTGTAGTGGGAATCCAGACGGGTATTTTTAAATGGAGGTTTTGTATCCATGATGTGGATGAGTGAAACAGATGTATCAGTGGTGAGAGTCTTCCATATAATCTTAGTCGGAGTAATTGCTGAGTCAAGCTTTCCATTCCTGTTTGACTCCATAATTATATTGCAAAATAAAAGGGATTGAATTTCCCAGGCCAAATTAATACTATAAAGAAAGTGACTGATGGAGATGCAAGACGGCTGACAAGAGGCAGGGTACACCACTCTCACAGAGAGGAAGCCAAGTGGTGAGTAAATAGCAGCTCCTCAAGGGAATCATCTAAAGGGACCAGTCAGGATTCGCAGAGGAAGTGAGAGGACCCACAGAGAACAGAGAGGAGCCAAACTGGACAATGGTACGTCGAGGTCTGAAGTGGAGCTGGGAGAAGCTCCCTGGCACAGGGAAAGGGTGAATGAAGGCAGATCCTCAGGGGATCCATGCCTCACACACAGATCTTGGCAATCCTTGGAATGGGAGAAGCCCCTAACCTCCCCCCCACCATCCCCTGGGCATCTAGACTGACACAGAGAGCCTCCTGGAGTTTTTGCAGAGGCAGGACTGATGCACACATGGAGCTCTGCAGGCTCAAGATCCCAGAGCAGCCCTGCACCAGCTGCCATAGCCCTGATAGCAGCCACAGCAGGGGTGAGGAGGAGCGGTCAGACTGCCCCTGCTCCTCTATGCCAGGCAAGGCTCAGCTCTGGCATCCAGCACAACAGTCCCACCCCTGCCTGAATTCCATGGGTGGGCACAACTCTGTGTTCCCCTGACCACCTATAGAGCAGACCATGCTCCTACTGCTCCAAGCCAGGCAAAGCCAGCTATTCTGGCTTCCAGTGCAGCGACCCCGCTCCCACCAGAACTCTGCGGGCTGGCACAGTTCTGTGTTTCCCTGGAAAATGCCCGGCCAGCAGACCACACACCTCCACCCCAGCTGCTTCAAACCAGGCAAGGCTCTACTCAGGCTTGCAGCACACAGTCCTTATCCCCACCTGAACATCGCAGCGGGTCACAGCTCTACATTCCTCTGGGGCAAGACTCCCAACAGTAATAGACAATGCTTGGCACCTTTACGTGCCAACAGTGAAGTTCAGCATTGTTTAAATGGGAGGGAAGAGCAAGGGTGCCAAGTGCCCCAAAGCCACCAGTCTGTTGCCCCAGCTGAGGGTCCCACCCTCTCCAGTGAAAGGCCCACAGCACAGCTGCCCTGCCCGCACCCGAACATTTTACCTGTGGCCTAGGGCCCTTCTGAAAACCCAACCCCCACAGGCCTGTGCTATTCTCTCCAACTCCCACCACCTAAGCATTCTACCTGCTCCTGCCAGAGTTTGACTAGTGGCCCAGGGACAGCACCTGAACTCTGGGCTAGCCCAACCCCAGTTGAGCACCTTCAAGACTCACACATGCTGTCCAGCAGACCATCTAGGAGCCTGGGAACTGGGGAACTACCCCATCCCAACTCTGCTGGCACCTAACCACTTACCTCCGGGCCCGAGGTCAGACCAGCCCAACCAGCTGACACCAACGTGATCGACACCAACTCACATGAGCCCAAAAGTGGAGCCAGCTCCTTTACAAGAAGTAGCAGTACTATCATACCAGAACAGGCAAACCTTAAAGATATCTGTATCAGGTCAAGTGATGAAGTTATGCTCTAACATCAGTCCCACAGAGAGTTACAAAACAGGCATTCCCTATAGGTCTCAACCATATTTCAGTCTAGAGATACACTACAGTATGTATCTCAACTAGGAGTCATGAGCCCTGGAACATGGGTGTGACAGAGAAACAGATTATGTTCTTGCCTATCTAGGATGGAGAACCAGTGCAGCCTCTCACCCGCCACCACAGAGATACCCCTGTGTAGTTCACCAGGAACTCCTCCCAACCACCCTTAGTAGGACTGGAGCCTGTGCTTGCCATTGGAATATTCATGAGCAATTCAGAGTTTCCACCTATGCCCAGCTGTGTCCCACCTCCCTGGTAGAACAGGAAGCTCAGAACAGCAGGCACCCCACTGTCTAGTTCTTCACCTGAAACAACAAAGAGCACCTCACAGTAAACAAAAATCAAGTTCATAACTACCTGTTTTTGTGTGGCAGCTAGATTTTACCTGCAACTGCCATCTATTGGCCTGTAGGTCAAACCCCACAACCCAATACAAAATCTGCTGACAGAAGAGCACAGGACTATAGAAGCAAAGTCAAAAGACCCTACCCAATATGAGAAGGAACCAGTGTAAGAATTCTGCCACCACAAAAAAACCTGAATGTTGTAACAACAACAAAGGCTCACTCTAGCTTGCCAGCAAGGGTCCCAAAATGGAGACACAAAGATGGTAGATGGAGAAGTCAAAGCATGGGTTACAGGGAAACTCAATGAGATCTAATGTTGAAATCAACAAAAAGAAATCTGTAAAGCAATCCAGAAAACAAAAGAAGAGGCAAACATCTTTAAAAAAAAAAATCAATCAGAGCTACTGTAATTGAAAAACTCACTTAAGAGATTTCAAAATACAATTGAGAGCTTTATCAATAGAGTGGACCAAGCAGAAGGAAGAGTTTCAAAGAAACCCAATCAGACCAATAAAAAAAAAAAAAAAAGAATTAAAAAAATCTTTGAGAAATATGGGATTATGTAAAGTGACCAAGTCTACAGATTACTGGCATTCCTTAGAGAGAAAGAGAAAAAGTAAACAACTTGGAAAACATATTTGAGGGAATAATTCAAGAAAAGTTCTTGAATCTTGCTAAAGAGGTAGACATCCAGATACAAGAAATCCAGAGAATACCTGCCAGATACTATACAAAACAAGCATCATCAAGGTATATACTCACCAGACTGTCTAAGGTCAATGCTAAAGAAAAAATCTTAAAGGGAGCTGAGAAAAAGGTCAGATTACATACAAAAGAAACACCATCAGGCTAACAGAGACTAAGGGCCTATTTTTAGCATTGTCAAAAAAAAGAAACACCAACCATGAATTTTGTACCCTGCCAAACTAAGCTTCATAAGCAAAGGTGAAATAAAATATTTTGCAGACAAGAAATTGCTAAATGAATGCATTATCACTAGACCAATCTTATAAAATATTCTTAAAGGAGTTCTAAAGATGGAGGCAAAAGAACAATATTGGCTTCCACAAAACCGTATCTAAGTACATAGTTCACAGATACTCTAAAGAGACTACACAATAGGAACTACAAAACAAAAAGTTAACTTTGAGATAGGATCAAAACCTCAGATTTCAGTATTAACCTTGAATAACTGCACTCCAGCTTGGGCAACAAAGAGAGACTCCATCTCAAAAAAACAAAAAAACAAAAAAAAGCAAGCAAGACCCATTCATTTTCTCTCTTAAGAGACCTATCTCACATGTAACAAGCCCCATTCAAGGTAAAGAGTTGGATAAATATCTATAACACAAATGCCAGACAAAAAAGAACAGGGGTCACTATTCTTAGATAAAATAGACTGTAAACCAAAAATAGTCAAAAAGGACAAGGAAGGGCACTATATAATGATAAAGGGATCCATGAAATGAGGTGACTTAAGTATCCTAAAGATTTATGTACCCAATATTGAAGCACCCAGATTCATGAAACAAGTACTTCTAGACCTTCTAAAAGACTAGAGAGCCACACGATAATAGTGGCTAACTTCAACACCCTCTTGACATTAACAGATCATTGAGGCAGAAAATAAAGAATTCCTGGACTTAAATTTGACACTTGACCTATTGGACATAATAGTCATCTGCACCCATCAACCACAAAATACACATTCTTTTCATGTGTATCACAGAATATACTCCAAGATTAACTATATGCTTGGCCATAAAGCAGGTCTTAATAAATTCAAAAGAAGTAAAACCATGCCAACCATGTTTTTGGAACACAATGGAATAAATATACAAATCAATACCAAGAAGATCCCTCAAAACCACACAATTAAATCGAAATTAAATAACTTATTTTTGAATGATCTTTGGGTAAACAATGGAATTAAGACAGAAAAGAAAAGCATTCTTTGAAATAAATGAAAACAGACACACAACATACCAAAATTTTTGGGATATAGCTAAAGCAGTACAAAGAGGAAAGTTTACAGCACATTAATGACTACATCAAGAACTTGGAAAGTTCTCAAATAAACAATCTCATGTAAATTAGAAAAATGAGAAAAAACTAACCCCAAAGCTAGCATCAGAAAAAAAATAACCAAAATCAGAGTAGAGCTGAACATAATTGAGACATAAAAATACATGAAAAGTTTAACAAAACCAAAAGCTGGTACTTTGTAAGAATCAACAAGATCAATAGCTAGCTAGCTAAATTCAAAAAAAAAAACAAAAACAAAAACGGAAGAAGATCCAAGAAATGACAAAGGTTACACTACAACCAATCCATCCCACAAAAATACAAAAGATCCTCAGAGACTATTATGAACACAACTACGCATACAAACTAGAAAATGCAGAGGAAATGGACAAATTCCTGGAAACACATGTCTGAAGACTGAATCAGGAAGAAATCAAAACTCTGAACAGACCAATATCAAGTTCTGAAATTGAATCAGTAATATAAAACCCATTAACCAAAAAGAGCTCTTGACCAGATCCATTTACACCTGAATTGTACCAGATATACAAAGAAGATCTGGTACCAATACAACTGAAACCATTCCAGAAAATAGAGATTTCTCCCATACTAATTCTATGAAGCCAGAATGACTGATATCAAGCTCTGGCAAAGACAGTACAACAAAAATAAAATTACAGGCCAATATCTTTGATGAACATAGACACAAAAGTCCTCAAAAAAAAATACTAATAAACTGAATCCAGCAGCACATCAAAAAGTCAATTCACCACAATCAAGCAGGCTTTATTCCTAGGATATGGGTCTGGTCCAACATACACAAATCAATACATGTGATTCACCATATAGTTTAAAAAAAAAATGATTATCTCAATAGATGCAGAAAAAGCCTTTGATAAAATCCAGCATCCCTTCATGATAAAAACTCTCAATGAACTAGGCATAGAAGGAACATAACTCAAAATAATAAGAGCTATCTAAGATATACCCACAAACAACATTATACTAAACAGACAAAGCTGTAAGCATTGCCCCTAAGAACTGGAAAAGACAAGGATGCCCACTCTCATAAAAGCATCCACATAGAAAAAAAAGTCAAATTATTTCTCTTAGCTGATGGTATCAATGTATACCTAGAAAGCCCTAAAGAATCAAAAGGCTTCCAGAGCTGATAAACGACTTCAGTAAGGTTTCAGGATGCAAAATAAATGATATGGTTTGGCTCTGTGTCTCTATCCAAATCTCATCTCTAATTGTAATCCCATGTGTCAGAGGAAGAGCCTGATGAGAGGCTATTAGATCATGGTGGCGGTTTTTCCCATGCTGTTCTTATAATAGTAAGTTATCAAAAGATCTGATGGTTTAAAAGTGTGTAGCAGTTTTCCCCTTTACTCTCTCATTTTCTCCTGCCACCATGTAAGGTGTGCCTTGCTTCCCCTTTGTCTTCCACCATGATTGTAAGTTTCCTGAGGCCTCCCCAGCCATGCTGAACTGTGTGTCAATTAAACCTCTTTTCTTTATAAGTTACCCAGTCTCACGTAGTCCTTTATATCAGCATAAAATGGACTAATACAGAAAATTTGTACCAAGAGAGTGGGACACTGCTATAAAGATACTGGAAAATGTGGAAGTGACTTTGGAAGTGGGTAACAGGCACAGGCTGGAACAGTTTGGAGGATTCAGAAGAAGACAAGAAGATATGGGAAAGTTTGAAACTTCCTAGAAACTTGTTGAATCTATTTGACCAAAGTGCTGATAGTGATATGGACAATGAAGTCCAGGCTGAGGTAGTCTCAGATGGAGATGAGGAACTTATTGGGAACTGGAGTAAAGGTCACTCTTGCTATGCTTTAGTGAAGAGACTGGCAGCATTTTACCTCTGCCCTAGAGATCTGTGGAACTTTGAACTAGAGATAAATGATTTTAACTGGCAGAAGAAATTTCGAAGCAGCAAAGCATTCGAGAGGTGATCAGGTATATTCTAAAAGCATATAGTCACATGCATTCACAAAGAGATGGTCTGAAATTGGAAGATAGGTTGAAAAGGGAAGCAGAGCATAAAAGCTTGGAAAGTTTACAGCCTGACCATGTGGTAGAAAAGAAAAACCCATTTTCTGGGAAGAAATTCAACTCAACTGCAGAAATTTGCATAAGCAAAGAGAAGCCAAATATTAATAGCCAAGACAATGGGAAAATGACTCCAGGGCATTGCAGAGATCTTGTCAGCCCCTCCCATCACAGCGCCAGAGGGATAGGAGGGAAAATGGTTTTGTGGACCAGGCCCAGGGCCCCATTACTCTGTACAGCCTTGGGACGTGGTGCCCTGCATCTCAGCTACACCAGCTCCAGGCATGGCTAAAAGGGGCCAAGGTACAGCTCAGACCATTGCCTCAGAGGGTGCAAGCTCCAAGCCTTGGCAGCTTCCACATGGTATTGGGCCTGCAGGTGCACAGAAGACAAGAGTTCTGCTTTGGGAGCCTCTACCTAAATTTCAGATGGTGTATGAAAATGCCTGGATGTCTAAGCAGAATCCTGCTGCAGAAGCAGAGCCCTCGTGGAGAACATCTACTAGGGCAGTACAAAGGAGAAATATAGGGTTGGAGCCACCACAGAGTCCCCACTGGGGCACTGCCTAGTGGAACTGTGAGAAGAGAGCCACCATCTTTCAGATCCCGGAAAGGTAGATCCACCAACAGCTTGTACCACACACCTTGAAAAGCCACAGGCACTCAATGCCAGCCCATGAAAGCAGCCATGGGGGTTGTATCCTGCAGAACCACAGAAGCAGAGTTGCCCAAGGTCATGGGAGCCACCCCTTGCATCAGCATGTCCTAGGTGTGAGACATGGAGTCAAAGGAGATTAATTTTGAGGCTTTAAGATTTAATGGCTGCCCTGCTGGGTTTCAGATTTGCATGGTGCCTGTGCCTCCTTGGTTTTGGCCAGTTTCTCTTTTGCAACGGAAGTGTTTACCCAATGCGTGTACCCACATTGTATTTTGCAAGTAACTAACTAGTTTTTTGTTTTACAGGCTCATAGGCAGAAGGGACTTGTTTTGTCTCAGATGAGACTTTTGACTTGGATTTTTCAGTAAATGCTAGAATGAGTTAAGATTTTGGGGGATTATAGGAAAGGCACTTCTGGTTTCAAAAGGTGAGAAGGACATTTTGAATTGGGAGGGGTCAGGGTAGAATGATATGGTTTGGCTCTATAGTCCCCACCCAAATCTTATCTCCAATTGTAATCCCCATGTGTCAGACGAAGGGCCTAGGAGGAGGTAATTGGATCATGGAGGCATTTTTTCCCATGCTCTTCTCATAATAGTAAGTTCTCATGAGATCTGATGGTTTAAAAGTGTGTGGCAATTTCCCCTTCACTCTCTCTCTCCTGCCACCATGTAAGATGTGCCTTGCTTCCCCTTTGTCTTCTGCCATGATTGTAAGTTTCCAGAACCCAGAAATAAAGCCACACCTACAATTATCTGATCTTTGATAAAGGCAACAGTGACAAGCAACAGGGAAAGGACCCCCTAGTCAATAAATAGCGCTGGATAACTGGCTAGGCATATGCGAAAGATTGAAACTGGACCCTTACCTTTCACCATACACAAAAATTAACTCAAGATGGGTTATAATTTAAATGTGAGACCTATACAAATCTAAGACTATTAAAATCCAAGAAAACCTAGGAAATACCCTTCTTGATATCAGCACAAAACTTGGCACAAAACTTTTGTCTAAGTCCCCACAAGCAATTGCAACAAAAAGAAAAATTGACAAGTGGGACCTCATTAAGCTAAAGAGCTTCTTCACAGCAAAAGAAACTATCAATAGAGTAAACAGATAACCTATAGAACGACAGAAAATATTTGTGTATTAGTCTGTTCTTGCATAGCTACAAAGAAATACCTGAGACTGAGTAATAAGAAAAGGGCTTTAATTGGTTCATGGTTCTGCAGGCTATACAGGAAGCGTGGCATCATCTGCTTCTGCAGAGGCCTCAGGTGGAGCAGGCATCTCACATGGCAGGAGCAAGACAGAGAAGGAGAGGAGAGGTGCTATATACTTTTAAACAACCAGATCTTGTAAGTCACTTACTATCACAAGAACACCACCAAGGGGATAGTGCTATACCACCCATGAGAAACCATCCCCATGATCCAATCAGTTCCCACCAGGCCCCACCTCTAGTATTGGGGATTACAATTTGACATGAAATTTAGGTAGGGACACAGATCCAATCATATCAATTCACAAACAATGCATCTGGAAAAAGATTTAATATCCAGAATCTAAAAAGAACTTAATCAACAAGCAAAAAACAAATAACCTCATTTAAAAATGCACAGAGGATATGAACACTTTTCAAAAGAAGATATAGAAGCAGCCAACAAACATGGACATGTGCTCATGATCACTAATCAGAGATGGATACTCACATCAGTCAGAATGGCTATTACTGAAAACAGAAGAAAAAATAAAACACATACTAATGAGGCTGTGAAGTTTATACACTGTTGATTTGGATTTAAATTAGTTGAGCCACTGTGGAAAGCAGTTTGGAGATTTCTCAAAGAACTTAAAATAGAACTACAATTTGACCCTGAAATCTCATTATTAAATATATACTAAAAGGAATATAAATCATTCTTTAATAAAGGCTCATGCATGTGTATATTCATCACAATAGCAAAGACATGGAATCAACCTAGGTGCCCATCAATAAAAAATAGTGGACTAGATAAAGAAAATGTAGTACATATACACTGAATACTACATAGCCATAATAAAGAATGAAATTATATCCTCTGCAGCAACATGAATAAAGCTGGAGGTTTTATCCTAATTCCTAAGTGAATTAACCCAGGAACAGAAATCCAAATATCACATGTTTTCACTTATAAATGGGAGCTAAACATTGAGCATCCATGGACATAAAGATGAAAAGAATCAACACTCGGCAATGGGGACTAAGAGTGGGGAGGGTGAGAGGGGTTTGAGGGTTGAAAAAGTACCTATCAGGAACTATATGCAGTATCTGGGAGACAATCATTTGTACACCAAACCTCGGTGACACACAATTTACCCAAGTTACAAACCTGCACACATAGCCTCTGAACCTAAAATGAAAATTGGGAAAAAAAGAGAAAATGACTTGTATGTTCCTGGTGTGGGGCTCTCAAAATAAAGATAAATAATAAATACTGTTTAATAAGGTCAACATCTATCAACTGTTGACATTAAAACTTGATATATGAGTATACAAGCATCATTAATCTGGAGACCTGAAATCCTGTAAAGAATTTCTCACATCACCTTCTGCACTCTGGTGTAGAATTTAGAGGGTAACAAGTAAAAATCTATAATGCATAGTACATTCCCGTTAGGAAATCTGTTAAGGCTTTACCTTGATGCCTTGTACTCAAGAGCTCATTGTTAAATATTTTAGTAGAGCTAGATATTAAACTAATGACTGCATTTATCACACAAAACTCCTTTTTTCAATCAAGTAGAATTCAGCACTGTGTGGATTTTTAGAAATATAACCTTATTTCATCTTGCAAGGTAAGGCATGTGTTTGCAAAAACATGTTAAGCTTTGCTACCTGTCCAATATGAGACAGGAGTTAAGAGGTGAAGGATAAAATACAAATATGAATAAAGGTTCATTTGCTGGAGCAATAGGCTAAGTTTATACACTCAGGAGCCAAAAGTTATTACTGTGCTTCTGATTGTGTTGTACTCATTTGGGTAGTTCTCTTCCCTACAAAACTGGTACTGGGAACATGAATAAGATTTCATTCCCTGGAAAACTCATGTACAGAAAACAAGTGTCTTCTGCAAAATATGTTCTGAATACCCTTTATCATTGGTATGAGAGGCTACCTTTATCAGTCAGTGGCAGCATTCAAGTTGCTTTTTATTTCCATTACATTTTGTACGCTTTGCTACATTTCTAATCTTTGTATAAATATATATCTTTTATTTATTTATTTATTTATTTTATTTTATTTTATTTTTTTGAGACAGCGTCTCACTCCGTCACCCAGGCTGGAGTGCAGTGGCGTGATCTCAGCTCACTGTAAGCTCTGCCTCCCGGGTTCACACCATTCTCCTGCGTCAGCCTCGCGAGTAACTGGGACTACAGGCGCCCGCCACCAAGCCTGGCTAATTTTTTAGTAGAGATGGGGTTTCACTGTGTTAACCAGGATGGTCTCCGTCTGCTGACCTCGTGATCTGCCTGTCTTGGCCTCCCAAAGTGCTGGGATTACAGGTGTGGGCCACCGCCCATGGCCATAAATATGTATCTTATTGTAAAAATACAGTAACTCAAAAATTGTTTCCAAATTTAGCATGGCTAAAGATCAGACAGATTAAGCTCACACTATCCTCGCTCAATTATTTTCAATCCTAAAAAAGAATATTTATCCTCTCTGATATCTGAGGTATCTCCCAATTTCTCCCAGTTGCTGTTGGCCGTGAAACAGTTGTCGTGTAGTTGGCATTGTCTGTGAATGCCCGAACTTGATCATAGTGCTTGAATTGTCAATTTAACTGAGTCATGTTCATTTTGGGTAATAACAGTTTTACACTTTTTTTTTTTTTTTTTTTTTTTTTTTTTTTTTTTGAGACGGAGTCTCGCTGTGCTCCCAGGCTGGAGTGCAGTGGCCTGATCTCGGCTCACTGCAAGCTCTGCCTCCCGGGTTCACGCCATTCTCCCGCCTCAGCCTCCCAAGTAGCTGAGACTACAGGCGCCCGCCACCACGCCCGGCTAGTTTTTTGTATTTTCAGTAGAGACGGGGTTTCACCATGTTAGCCAGGATAGTCTCGATCTCCTGACCTCGTGATCCACCCGCCTCGGCCTCCCAAAGTGCTGGGATTACAGGCTTGAGCCACCGCGCCCGGCCAGTTTTACACTTATTTAAAATAAAATGTTTTCTAAAATATTACTTTATGATTCAACATTGAATCAAAGGTACTGTTTATGCAGAAAGGTAGGGAAATAGAATTGTGGTTCATACATTCAGTAGTAATAAAACTGATCTAAGGAATGATCACATTCTATACTTTCTCACACACACAAAAGAGTTTTATGGAATCTAAGGAAGGATTGAATCCAAAAAAGATAGTTTGTTAAAATTTTATTACCAAGATATGTACAAAAGGACAAGGCTACATCCCTAGAAAGGATAAAAAGATATTTTAAAATAATGAGAGACTGGAGTGACCAATTAATTAATCAAGTACTAAAAAGTATTTAAAAACAATGTAGAATAAAAAGTCTCAATGAGAAGGCATTATTGTGTCAGTTTAACTCAAAGGTCTTTATTTCTTAGTGGGAATAAGCTCTTAAAATTGATGGCAGTCCAGATTCAATCAAATACAGTAACTTCAAGTTTTTAAAAAGCTACTGAAATATTTTCAGACTAACAATATTAGAAAAATCTAATACTCTTGGAGACTGAAGAGTGTCGTGGAGCAGTATTCGGCAGTGGATTCACCGCAATGCCTCAAATTTAACATGTTGAACTCTCCACAAATGCTTCCTCTCCCTGCTTCTGCAGTTCGGTTCTCTCACATTTGCCACTAGCCCATGATGTAATGTCTACAGTGACTCTCAGTTACATGCATTCAGTAACTATTCACCCTCATGTTCTCACCTGCTTTCCAGAACACTGGCTATACCTATTTGTGCTTAAGCATGCCAGATATTGACCTGCAAATGTAAAACTGCCATCTCTGTTCAAGCACTACGATTCTCCAGGTGCCTCAAATAAAAATGGAATATTTTCAAGTGGCCAAAAAAGAAAAGGTTAATTTTCAGTTGATGGTCTAATTTTTGAAAATTCACATTTTAGAGAATTCTATATTTCCTCTTCTACTCCCCCTATTCCTAGAATCCGTAATTAATCAGATTATAATTACTTGGAACGTGAGGATTTTCATCTTTCATGTAGTTTCACATCATCAACAAAAAAACTGCAATTCATGGCCACTGGTTGCCAAGAACTGTGACTATTTCCTGAAAGAAACAGTGTTACCATTTCTAATTTCTCCTTGTTTCCAGGTTTGTCTTACAAAGTATACACAGATGTTAAAATGACTGGACTGGGAGAAGAGAGAAGTGAAAAATCCTGCATACTACATGTGCACCCTGCCTGGGGATCAAGGGAGAGAGTTCACTTAGCAATCAAATGCTTGGCTGTAGAACAAGATTTGTAGCTATCATGGCATGACACTAGAGATCAAAAGTTTACCTCAATAACTAGACCTGCTGCCTCAGCCTGAATATTTTCTGCACCCAAACTTAATCCCACTCAATCCAGTCACCTTAATTACCCCATAGACATTTACTTCTGACACAAAACACTGAAAAGAAAAAGCCTAATAACCTCTAAAATACACATTTCACTAACAAAAATAACAGAAGAGGGAACTCAAAGGAACTAGAAAACCCCTTTCTCATAATGATCAAAGCATCAAAACACTGGAGGGTTGATTTTTATGTAAATGAAAGCCAAATAATGCAGTCATCCAAATAAGGAAATAATTATCAATGCAACTTTTATACTGATGAAATTAAATGCTCAAATCAAGTAAATACACTCTTCACTTTATCCCTCCACTTGAATGACCTTTGTTCTTGGTCAACACCTCTCACCTCTCACTATAAAGTAAGTCTCTCCAGGACAGGGCAATTGAAAATTTTTCAAAGAACTCAAAGTCCAAAAAACCTCAAAGATAAATAACATGATTTATTAGGAAAATGGAGAGAAAGCAAAATTTTATAGAATCCTTTTAAACATGTCTATTTTTTCTCCAAATGATCTGCGTAAGCAACTGCATCTCTGGTCTTTCTTTCCAGCCATGGTTTTTCTCCCCAGGAACAACCTGACATTTCTCTCATTTTTGCTAGTTGCTTACTTTTTTTGTGTTTTACTGACTGATATTATACACATACAGTCAATGTTCTCGATTCCTTCTGCAGCTACAATATTTGCTTTTGTGACATTTCTATACAAGAGATTCATACATCAGGTCAGAAAGGTTGCTCCCTTGTTAAGTCCATAGACAAAAAGAAAATGGTTAAGAGATCATTACTACTCGAACCTCATAGTGTTTTATAAGGTCAATCTTGGAGTTAGAATATCCTCATACATAAATAAGCATTACCTAAGGCATTGCATCAAGAGTGTCTACCTTCTCCTCTACTGGCAGTGTTGGCCTTGGGTGGAACTGTCCAGTAGGTAAAGTTTGTCCCCAGCAATGCTGCCTAAAATGTGGTCCATGGACCAGCACCAGTCTCCTGTTATCTATCTCTTAATGTGATAAGTACAGAAATTGGAGGTGAGAATTTTTATAGCAATTCCATATTGCCTGATATTCTAGTGTATGCTCAGTGGACGTATCTCACCGAACAGTGTTAGTAACCACCTTGATGTTGCCAAGCACAAACGATGAGTAACTTTTGGTGTGAACTGATACCAATGTTGGTCTACACCAAGTTGGAGAAAAATAACTGATCTTCACCAAAGCTAGTTTAAAACATTCCTCTAGACCATGTTCTCAACTTCTTTTCAGGGATCTTCCATCTTACATATTGCCCCAAGCTTCCTGGCCTCAGAGTCTGTTCTGCTGAGAAACTGTGCTAAGGAATTAACACCCATAAATGTAAATCTGTGTTAGAAATAGATGTTATAGGAACAAAGATACTTGATGTAATGCCTTGGATGATGCTTACTTATGCACAAGGATCTTCTAACTCCAGGACAGTTCTTAGACAGCCATCCGTGAATGTATATAACAAATGTAAACCTACTGTCCCCACTCCCAATTTCACCCCAACCATTCATATTACCTATGCTTGTTTATACAAAGCTCTGATAAATGTGTCATGTCTAAGTAAAAGCTTCTCCCCTCCCAGGCACACCCACTAGCACCCCTAAACTGTAAACATATCACAGTTGTAGTGTCAGTGCTTGAAATTGAGGGGATTAATCTGAGAAAATAACTTAATCTCTGGAGGACACTTGGGAGCCTCCTACTCAGATCAGACTGAGTGAGGACCACGTCTTGCATCGAAGAACAGCCAGCCACCTTGATCGTGATCCCATTCAGTGCGTACACACACCCACACACACACCCACCCACCCACACACACATGCCCTTGCATCAAAGAACAGCCAGCCACCTTGATCGTGATCACATTCAGTGCATGTGCGCGCGCGCACACACACACACACAGATGCCCTTGCATCAAAGAACAGCCAGCCACCTTGATCGTGATCACATTCAATGCGTACACACACATCCCCCCCCACACACACAGATGCCCTCGCATCAAAGAACAGCCAGCCACCTTGATTGTGATCACATTCAGTGCGTACACACACCCACACATGCACATGCCCTTGCATCAAATAGCCAGCCACCTTGATCATGAACATCACATCCAGTGCACAGAGACACACACACACGCACATGTCCTTGCATGAAAGAACAGCCAGCCACCATGATCATGAACATCACACCCACTGCACACACACAAACACACATGCATGCACACACACAGGCACACCATGCAGAAAAGCCTGCAGAAAGACATGCACAGACAACCATATTCAGACTGTGGCAAATGTCTTTTGTTTGAAAAGCAATCTACAACGTCACAACCAGCAGACTCAGCTTTGGCCTGGGTACTCAATAAAGACAGCAAAATTTCACAAGTTCATTTAGACATTGTCATTCTGGGTTAGAATAAGTATTGAAGTTTTTACCTAAATTGATACAAACATAACCATCTTTAACCCAGAGGCTCTGTGAGAGTTGAACGAACTTTGGACTCATTCCAGTTCCATCACTTTGTAGTGGTTGATCTCTAGCAATTTGTTCAATTTTTCTGAGATTTTTTCATCTGTCAAGTGAGGATAACAATACATGCTTCATGGAGTTGTGGGAAGAATTAAATTATGATAAAATGCTTAACAAGATGTCTAGCATGTAACACATCTATTCAATCAAAATCTCTCTATTCTTTATTCAGTTTTCTTGTAGGATGTCTTTTCAGCCAAGACTTCTTTCTTAAAAAGGCCATCTAAGACCTACCTATTCAGATGTGTCTATGAAGTGTATAACTGGTAACTTCTTCATTTACAAGTATCTGGTATCTCCAATTGGCAGAGTCAAACCACAGACAAGCAAAGGAGAAGAGAAGAGAGAGGAAAGGACTCTGTGTTAAAACCACGGTGGGTATTGGTGGTCTGACCTTTTCCAGATTCTGATAAACTGCCCAGGGACTGAGCCTGCCAATATCTAGGAATTGGAAGGAGTCTGTTCAGTTTGAGACACACCTTACCTTATCCTGTGTCTGGATCCTCGAAAGGAGCAGGTATTTGAAAAGTTCTTCAGACAGTACCGATGCATTGTCTCCTTTGACAACCACTGACCTGGATGAAGAGATAGAAACATGCAGAATTACTGTAACTGACGGTAATGATGCTACAACTAACTGCAAGAGCAGCATAGAGAAAAGAGAGCAGCGGGGCGGGATTCCACTGAGGGCAGTCACCAAAGTTTCTCAGGGGAGATGACACATTGGCTGAATTTTTGGATGTGATCAACCCAAAAAGACACACCCAGGGAAGCAGCTCAGACTCATTAAATTTGCCAGGAAAAAAAAAACAGAAAACAAAGCCTAGCTAGAAATGAGGCCTTAGAGTTTAGAATAATATTATTGGTGTATTTGTTTTGCATTGATGTAAGTTTAAAAGATATTAAGAAGACATTAGAAAAGTATTGGCCTCAGGCAAAATGTAAAATACTTTCCTAGACACCTGGCCAAAAAAAGGATCATTTCCACTTACAGCTCTTCATGGGATAACTTTGAGTTTTAATGGTTTCTTTGTTGACTATTGAAAAAGATGAATAGTCTTTAATGCAATTATATGCAGAAATTATGCTCTTCCAGGAAAATAATAAATTAACTTAAAAACAAAATTCAGAAATCCTGCATTGGAATGAAAATAGGTGTACACAGGGAACTTCCAACTCATGTTAACATTTCACTCTCTAATAAGTTCCATTTTGCAAGAGGAGTGATTGCAACGGAGCTCACACTTCCCCAAATGCATTTTGGCTAAGGCCATAGCTTCATACTGATTGTAGTGCTTTTCTTTTTGCCCTTTATTTTTAAGGCAGGTTCTCCCTCTGTTACCAAAGCTGGAGTACAGTGATGTGATCTGGGCTCAATGCAACCTCTGCCTCCCAGGCTCAAGCAATCCTCCCACCTCAGCCTCCCAAGTAGCTGGGAGTTCGGCTCAGCTAATTTTTGTGGTTTTTTGTAGAGACGGGGTTTCGCCATGTCACCCAGGTTGGTCTCGAATTCCTCAGCTCAAGTGATCCACCCACCTTGGCCTCCCAAAGTATTGGGATTACAGGTATGAGCCACTGCACCCAGACTGTAGTGCTTTTAAATAAGCAAAGAGGTTATTGAAAGGACAAAGAGTTAAGGGCTTTACTGTTTTATATATATAAACAATGTAGGGTGTTTTCAAAATTAGGCTGAATCATATGTAAACAAACACTTAAATCCCTCATCTAGATTGTCTTTGTTCTTAGTAATTATATATATTTTGTACAGTGTCTATGCAGTTTCTTTTATCATAAACTACACAATTCATCAGGTTTCACAGCCCTCTTCCACCTATTTGAACTACTAATATTACCAGTCTTATGATCAATTATTTAAGCCCTTAGAGTACAGGATACACACCAACATGATGTTGGCAGCACCATCAGAGAGAATGTGAGACAGGAAACACAGAAATGCGGAAAAATGGAAAATTCATGAAAAGATACACCTCAAATGTTTACCTCCCATGAATGGGTATAATCAAAAAGATATTAACAAATGCAGGTCAGGATATAAAGAAATTGAAACCCTCCTATATGGCTGGTAAAATGGTACAGCTAACTTGAAAACTTTTTGTCAGTTCCTCAAAAGGCTGAACACTTCCCTTTGTAGGTGTGTGGTATGGGCTGAACTGTGTCCATCCTCTGAAACTCATATGCCGAAGTGCTAACCCCTAGTACTTCAGAACGTCATCCTTTTTGGAGATAAGATCTCTAAAGAGGTAACTAAGTTAAAATGAGGTCTTTAGGGGGGGCTATAATGCAATACGACTGGTATCCGTAGAAAAGGAGATCAGGGCACACAGACACCAGGGGTGTGCAGGCACAGAGGAAAGGCCATGTGAGGATGCCAGAAGATGGTGGCTATCTACAAGCCAGGGAAAGAAGCCTCAGGGGAAACCAACCCTGCTGACACCTTGATCTTGGACTTCCAGCTTCCAGAATTGTGAGAGAACGTATTTGTGGTGTTTAAGCCACCCAGTCTACAGTATTGGTTATGGTAACCTTCACAAACTAATACAGTATATATGCAAGATAAATAAAAACATATGTCCACACAAAAAGTTCGACATAAATGTTCATAACAGCATCATTCATAGTAGCCCAAAATAGAAACAACCCAATTATCTATCAACTGATAAATGGATAAACAGTATATGGTATATCTATACAATGGAATATTAGTCAGCTACAAAAATTAATGTCCAGAATAGGCAAATCTGTAAAATCAGAACCCATAGGTTAGTGGTTGCCATGGGCCAGCAAAGAGGAATAGAGTGACTGCTAATGGGTATCAGGGCTTATTTGGGGGATGATCAAAATATTCTAGAATTAGTAGTAATCGTTACAGAACCTTGCGATATATTTTTGCAAGTATAACATGTATACTTTAAGGTATACCACAACATGTGCATTTTAAAGGATAAACTTTATGTTGGCCAGCCTGGTCACGAACTCTTCACCTCAAGTGATCCACCCTCCTCAGCCTCCCAAAGTGCTGGGATTACAGGTGTGAGCCACCACATGTGGTGAAACCCCATCTCTACTAAAAATACAAAAATTTGCCAGGCATGGTGGCGTGCGCCTGTAATCACAGCTACTCAGGAGGCTGAGGCAGGAGAATCGCTTGAACCCAGGAGGCAGAGGTTTCAGTGAGCAGAAACTGCACTCCAGCCTGATGACAGAGTGAGACTCTTAAAAAACAAAACAACAACAAACCCTTATGATATATGAAATACATCTCAATAAACCTATAATAAAAAAGAAGAGACCAGTCTTCTTAAAACTTGATGCAGAAAGAAAGCTCTTTCAAAAGAAAAAGCTAAAGAAAAAAAAACACTAACATTTGGAAGTGAAATGTAAAATTATAATAAACTATGAGAATACGGCTTTTTACTTTATAAAGCCCTACCTTAAAAATTTTCTTTGTGCTTTAACAAAATCCCAAAAGTAAATGGCAACAAGAACAAATGCTAAATGTACTAAAATAGAGCAAAAAAAAAAACAAACAAACAAAAACAGCTTTACCTCCTGTGAGACTCTGATATTGAATAATTAAATGAATTGAGGGAACTGAGAAAATGGATATTTGGGGTAAAAGAAAAAGCTAAGAAAGCTAAGAAAGTATCAGTCAATTATTAGAAGAAATGACAGGATGCTTAACTGGGCTTGCCCTTAACATTACAACACAAATCGGGCATTTACTTTTACCAAACTGGGGACTTCTGCGAAGGCAGTGGCTTTGAAGTCATCTATGAGGTTAGCATGGCCGCTAGACATTGTGACTTTGTCCTTAAGGCACCTAGACAAAATCGACTTGTGAACTCTTTGTGGACCCTGAGTGAAAGACAGTTCCCAGTCCCCAGCCTAAGAGAGATCCCTGGCAAAAAACCATCGGTCTGTGTGGTGTTCCCACTACCATGGATCCAGCCAGGGGTCCCAGCTCCCTTCACATTCTCTCCTCTGCCACAGTTGTCCCGAGTAAGAAGACCATATTGGGTCTCTTAGTGTGTCTTCTCCAAATCTGACTGCTCTGAATGCCTTCCTTCAAGCCCAATCAGGTCAATTTCCTACCCATTTAGACAACTCTTCTAAAAGAGGGATGCCTCTTGGTGTCACCACTGATTTTCAGGGTCAGTGCTGTCATCTTTGCTTCAGCCACCATCTAACTGAGCCACTCTGAGGAGGCACATGGCATCGCCTTAACTGGGCTGGGTCAGTGCCACTCTCTTCAGTGTTAGCATCACACTCTGGTCCACCAGCTATACTGATATTTCTAGTTCCTGATCACCTCTGCCCCAACCCACACCGTCCCTTTCCAGGACAATCAGTTTCCCCTGCCTATGCACATAGCTCTTTACCTGGGCCACACCTCGTACTAGATGTTAATTTCCTGCTTCTTCCTGGACTTCTTATGAATGAATGGACTTCCCTCCACTTGCTTTCAAGTCTCACAAGCATTTCTTCCTAATCAGTGATGGTGTGTCTCCAAACAGTGAGAAATCTGAAAATGCTTCATGAATCTACAGATGGTATTTATCTTCCTATTAAGATAAATATTTTGTTCTTTCTTTACTAAAGACCAATAAAAATTAAATGTATATATCAGACATCAATGCAAGGTAAATATACACAAAGTTTTTAAGAAGTTCACAGGGCATCTTTTACGTAGCATATGGTTAAATTGCATCTGTCTTCTTTTTTGCTGTGTTATTGATTTCTATTATAAGATGCCAAGGGGTGTTTATGTGATAAGTTGCCCTATAAATGGCTTTGTACTCAGACAATGAAATGAGAAATGTTCATCTATAACCGTAGTCCAGATGCTTCCTTGAAAATGTTGCATTTAATGCTGTCAAAAACTTTGTTTTGGAAACAAAAAAACAGCTTCCCTTTAATTGACATACCTTGTCTCACGAAACCAGTGTCACCCACAACTTTTAAGCTGTGTGAAAGAAAATGTGATTCTTAGAAGGGAAAAAGCTCTAAGGGAAAATTCCAAAATTCAAATATTTAAACTTCTGTATCCTTTTGTAATCAAGAGGTGAGATAAAAGTCAGTGTTAATACTGTGTAATTTACAACTGCCAATAAAGATTCCATTTCTAATGCCCAGACACTATGATGGCCAGATTTAAATTATTTTTCACTTAATTATCTGGCAGATCTGTTTTTAGAGTTCAGAATTGGATGGGTTGCTTAAGCTGGATATGCACTGAAAAGATCAAGACTCCAGACCCAAAGCATCCCATAACTTTCAAAATACCCTTCCTCCCACAGAAACAATGATCTCACCATGAAGGGCAGAATAGAGAAACTTGCTTGTCATAAAAAGCTTGCTTTTATCTCTGAAAATAACCTAAAGCAGCGAACCATATAGTTACGTGGCTGTTATTTCACTTAAAAATATGTGAAACTCTACTCTTGTTTCCTCGTTTCATGGTCCAGTACACTGAAAGAAGTCTATGCCATGCCTTTGAGGTGCGATGATGAAACGTATTATCCAAACAATTGTCAGAAACATACCAAGTCCTTATTTCTCTCCTAAAATTGAGAACCTTTGTACCGTAGAGAGCTAGATTTCAAACTGGAGAAGAAAGGAAAACACTGCAGATCTCTTCATAATCGAACAAGAGGAGAAGGAAGGAAGGTGTGACTTCATGAGAGGTGGAGTCATTCTCATAAAAGACTTGTGAGGGATCATAAAAGCTATACAGTACTTTATATACACAGAGTGCCTTATATACATTCACTAGTGCATTATCACTTTAATATATAGAACATACAGAGGAGAACAATGCAAATGAATATACTGAGTGAGCCAGTGGCCAATTTGTGAGAGCATTTTCAACCCCCACACAGACACATGTGCACACAGACAAGCTTTATGGATAGTCACAAACTGTTAAAATTTTATAAATGTAGATCAAGGTCCCTCAAAAGAATCTGCACAGGTATACAGCTTATCAAGACTTTCAAAATTTGGTAAGACTTCAACTTATCCAGTTAATCTATCATGTTACACATTAAACTGAAGTTTCCACAGATGAAGTAGCTTATCCTTGATTTTAAAATTAGTTAATTGCAGAGGCAGTTCAAAAAAATGATTATTTCACGATATTTGAAAGATAGAAAACTAAGATTGTATTTCTTCAACTATAAACTAGAAAAAACTAAGTTATAAAAATGTTATCTATATGTGTAAATATTAGATTGGTGTAAAAGTGATCAGTTTTTCCCATTACTTTGAATGGGAAAAACTGCAATCACTTCTGCACCAACATAATCCATGGGTTAGTATGCACATTTATATTCCCTCACTTTGTCGCCTAATAGGACCTAAAGGCAATGACATCCTAGTAGCAACTAGCAAGCTAGCACTCAGATGTCAGTATGTAATACCTTTCTCCAATTAAAGCAGCAGCTACTTGGAGAAAAGGCTAATTCTAGGAGTGGGGAAGGGAATCTAGGAGATGAGCCTGGAGCATCATGTAGGGCCAGAAAGTAACAAAGTACTAAAAACAACGCCACATTAATGGGGTGTGTCAAAGGGACACGGGAGACCACAAAGAACACCCAATGCCACAGCTGACATTGGAGCAAACAATTATATTTGAGCCAAAAAAATAGCATAGTATTCTGTTATAAAACACATACAATAAATATTCATGAATCTATACAGACATAGATAAGTGATCAAATAACAAATAACTGGTGGACAATAGCTCTCCCATGCAGAATTCTAAATTTATGTAGACACTCCAAGGAAGTAGAGCATGTAAATAAATCCCCACTCCAGATGTGTGAGCAGTGCCAAGTGACTGCCATTCAAAGAGTATAGTATGGAAAGGAATACAAAGAATAACTTTGCCATGGAAAAACCTGACGAACTATCTCAGCCAGGTGATCTAGGTTTTCATCATCAGTGATAAGTCATTTGACAGTATGTATTTTTGATAGGCTGTGATAAAAAGTAACCCCATAAGACTATCAAGGTTAGATAGGTCATAAAAATGCTATGTAGTTCCACCTTGTTTGTTTAGGATACTTGCTGTTGGAATTTAGCTACCATGCTGTGACGAAGTTCAATCATGACCACAGGAAAAGACCATATAAAGAGACCACGTTTATATCATTTCCTCTCTATTAGTGGAGGCAGTGTAAAGTTCTGTCCAGGTTGTGGGGAGGGAACTAGTCCCCAGCCCTTAGTGAGAGAAGGGTGAAGGTCACATTGTAAGAAATGAGAAATGAGTGTGGGATGGGAGACATTACTGCAACCATTTTTGGAAATTACAACACACCACAGGTGGCAACTAGAAAGAGAGGGAGTCAAGAGTCACGTCTGATTGCCTTAAATAAGAGTGAAATAAGCAAGCTTGGGAAATATTCTATTTAAATGAAACGTTTGAATACATAAGATAAAAATAAGTCAGTAGTATAAAGTTCCTGCAAAGGTGGGAGGAGTTGTGATCTGAAGTGGAGCTGGAAGGGATTAACCTGGGATAGCTCCTTTATTGTAATAGGAGTGGGAATATAGAATACTGATGCTGATTTGGTGGATATTGGGAAGTTAATCATCTTCAATCTTTTAGTTTTTTCATAGTATACCCAGAAAATGTCAGAAACCAAGCCTAAGTGAATGAGAAGAGGGCACAGGGCAGTTTGAAGAGAGAAGCCAACATTTGAAAGAGGCATGTGAGGCCGGGCGCGGTGGCTCAAGCCTGTAATCCCAGCACTTTGGGAGGCCGAGACGGGCGGATCACGAGGTCGGGAGATCGAGACCATCCTGGCTAACACGGTGAAACCCCGTCTCTACTAAAAAAAATACAAAAAACTAGCCGGGCGAGGTGGCGGGCGCCTGTAGTCCCAGCTACTCGGGAGGCTGAGGCAGGAGAATGGCATGAACCCGGGAGGCGGAGCTTGCAGTGAGCTGAGATCCGGCCACTGCACTCCAGCCTGGGCGACAGAGCGAGACTCCGTCTCAAAAAAAAAAAAAAAAAAAAAAAGAAAGAGGCATGTGAGAAAGTGATCAGGGTTGAGAACACAGTGGAGGTTGTGGCTTGTGAATTCAGAGAAAACCACATCTTTCCTGTTGTGAGATTTTCTCCAGAAGTACTCTGTTACATGGGTACAGAAGTAAAAACATGACTAGTTTTGTCCATGGTTAGCTTTTTGCTAGCTAGACAAAATTAGAAATCAGAGAAGAGTGTTAACAGCATTGACAAAAATGTTGTTGAAATACTGGCCCATGACAGCTAAGAAAGATGACTCTAGAACATGAACAAATTAAAAGAAAGCCAAAGACCCAATGGAGCCATGTTGTTGAAATTGGTAAGTGTCACAATGGGAGTAGCTGAACAAAGTGGAAAGAACAGCCGTTATGATCAGAGAACGGGACGCTCTGACAGTTTCAAAGGTATGAGGTCCAGGGAGTGGAATTAGGGGATGGAAAGGGAATGGCTGAGGTGCAGGGAGATGAACTCCCCATAAATGAGCAAGTCAAGAAACTGAAAGGCTAGGGCACTGGATGGCGATCTGACCTCAGAGAGGCAAGCTTAATGGCAGGCCTTGAGGTTAAAGGATTTGTTGGATAATGGACATTGATGAAGGCATTAAGTGATGTATGACAAAGTCAGGGAAGGAGTGGTCTGGCACGAAGGCAAGGCTTCAAGAAGCACACAAACAAGCCTGGAACTATACCAGTGATAGTTCTGAAAAGCCTGAAAGCATAACACATACTTTGGAGATAAAATATAGCTACTCTCCCAAACTAAAAATACAATCTTTACTATAAGCATGTTGTTTGCTACCAAAAAGTAGGTTGGGAATATTATTCCAACAACAACAACAACAAAAAAGGATTTTAAATAACAACATGAGTTTCTAAGACTTTAGGGGGCAGATTTATAGTCACATAATCATTCAATATGATTTTGGCAGATTTTGGAAAGTATAGAGGATTTTTGTGAATTAAAGTTAAAATTCTACCGAAATGTACTAATTAGAGAAAATTTAGAAAGGTTAAAAAATCTGGAGATAATATTCCATAAGAAAAATATTAAAGAAAAATACCCAAAGTTAATGTTTCATATATGATTAAGTATATTTTTCTAGGTTTGTTTTGGAAATGTAAAGGCATAATAGAAAAAGATTTTGAAATCTAGTATATAGTCCTTATTCCATTATTAAATAAGTGACTTTGGCAAAGTTATTTTTATGCCTCAGCTCTGTTTCCTCATCTTTTAATCAGAAGATAGATATTTAATCATTATACATTAATTTTCCAGATAATTAATTAATAAGTTAGTTAATTCAACACTTGAGTTTTTTTGGCAATTAAAATACAACAGTGAATAAAAACAAACTCCTTATGGATTTTTTATACTGTAGTTAGTGGACACATATTAAATAATAAGTGTTACATGTAAGCAAATGTGATTTGCTTATGCATTATGTTAACTGGTGATAAAGTGATTTTGTAAGAAAAAACCTGAGGAAGTTACAAGTGGTAAGGAAGGTGGAGATAGGACAAGGGGTTGCAATTTTAATTTGCCCAATCAGGAGAGAGGAGACACAGAAATAATGTTTAGATTGGCGACAGAAAATCAGAACTTGAAACAACAACATTCTCCTCTTTTAGGTGCTTTGAAAAAAAATCAAATGCAAGATGACTGATGAGTAGAATGAAAGCACAGGAGTTCCCAGCACAACCTTCTGCCCCACATTTCTTTCTATGCTCTGTCCATTGCATGAGAGGAGCTGGAGTGGCTCTGCTCTGCAAATGAAGGCCTTATCTAAACACCAGCGCCAGATACATAGAAAACCAGGCACTTTATACTGCTTTGGCCTATTCCCTCAGATTCTCCATTGCAAGCCCTTAGGACATAACTACCAAGAAAAACTAGTCCAAGGAGTCTCAAACGTAAAGTAAAACAAAAACATGAAAACTTAGAAAATAGACGTGGAGAGTAGAAACTTAAGACACAAGATGGAGGAATCAAATTACCTCTTAGTTTTCTATTACTGTGTTTCCCCCCGCCAAAAAAAAAAAAAAAAATCAGCTTCAAACAAATCTTCACAGCCTCACCTGTGGAACACAGGTGAGACGGAGTCACTGCCTGTGGCTCAGGGACTCTCACGGCTGCAATCAAGGAAGGTGTCAATGAGGACTGCAGTCACCTCAAGGATCTGCCGGGGGAGGATCCTCTTATAAGCTCATGCACTTGGCCATCGCCAGGCCTCAGGTCCTCACTGGCTAGTGATCAAAGACACGAAGGGTTTTTTGTTTTTTTTTTTTTTTTGCCACATGAGGCTCTCCATCAGTTCCTCATGACACAGCAGCTTATTTCTCCCAGAGCAAGTGCTCTCTCTGGGACAGTGAGAAAGGGCAAAAGGGCTTTCAAGATAGAAGCTACTTTTTTGCGTGTATTAATCACAGAAATGATTTTCCATCACTCCTGCTGTAACCTCTTCATCCGTAAGTGCAGACTGCCCTCAAGGGGAGGGGATTACATAAGGTTGTAAATCCCAGGCATCTGGGATCATTGTGAATCATCTTCCAGTCTGCTTCTCTATGCTTTGCTCTCTTCATCTTTTGCTTTTAGCTTTTGCATCAGAAATTCAGAAATGAGCCCACTGATTCACACTTAAAGCTGAAAGAGTGTATGCAGATTAGACAGAGTAGAACCCATTCACTTAGGATTCATTTTCATCAAACCAGCTGGGCCTTTGATTCCAACACCTCACTTTTTCCAGCATTCCTGGTAACAGAAGAGATTTCCCTGTGCCTCCTTATTAACTACCATTTAACATAGCATTTCCTTTCTAGGCTTATTCTGAAACTGCAATTCTGAAAAAGACAAAAGAAAAAGAGGGAGAGGGAAGGAGAAAGAGGGATATATCAATAGATCAATAAAGGGTTAATGAGTTCAGCAACTGTTTTCAGCTGCTCAACCCAAGACTTTCACTGTTTTTACAGACCATGAAAAAATAATTCCCTGCTTTAAAATGTGTCTCAGAAAAGGGACATTTTTATATTTTTTGACTTGTATACTTTAGTGTCCAATTTTCTATTTAAGTTATTCCACATATTCTCTGAGAATCTTGTATGTCACTAATTTTTACATAAAATTAGTACATGTTTAAATTTTTTTGAGCAGCTGCCTCCTCTCGGGTCCTCAAGGTACCTACCATTAGCACCTTACTGCTCCAAGCACTTATAGATGGCATAGCAACATCACCATGGCCAACAGCAATTTATTTTATTGGCACTAGAAGAGCTAATTTGTCTTCACGTTCTGGCAACTACTATTCTGGTGACTGTTACTCTTTGTGGTTGTGGCCAGTATTTTTTTTTCCAGTAAGCATCTTTTTTAATGATTTACAATAAAGAGATGACTGAAGAAAGAAAATCCATTAAGTTTTGAAGATAGAACTTGATGATAACTCTTTCAGAAGCCAACAAAGCAGAGTAGCACATGTTAGCACATACTCAAAGATTTGTTTGAAAACATGCTGGTGATATATTTCTAAACTTGCTAGTAAATAATTGGCAATTTTGACAAAATTTCTTTTGGTATACGCTTCCACAATAATTGTTAATTCTAATTAATATGATATCAGACAAGCTTGTGAAATGGGAAAGTTCATTAACTGAAGCATTTTAGATGATGAATAGCATGAAAGGTCATGTACCTAAATCTATTTCAAAGCGGCAAAAATTGTAATCAGAATTGTTCTTCCCAAGTAATCCTGACCTAATATTTCTCAGTGCTAACTTTACCATTCTAATCTCTGTGGGCCTTTACCAGTGAGTATAAATGGAGGGAAATAAGGAAAGGCAAGAAAAATGATGTGAAGCAAAGAACATGAAAGAGGAATAGAAAGGTAGTATGTAAAGTAGCAGTAGTAAAAACATTCTACTAATCAAAATCTCTCTAAGCGAGGGGAAAAAAAAGTGGTTAAAACCCAAGAAGGCTGCTTTTTACTTCATTTCTTCTGCAATCTCAATTTCAATTTCAAATGTGGCATAATTTCACTCCAAGGTCTATTAGAAATATCAAAGGCATAGTTATAACTGGCTTACTTCTATCTTGTTTATATTATGTGTCATATAATAGGTGGTCTAGTCCTCTTTCCATTGGTTGCTATAAAGCTCAGAACAGAATATTCAGCCTACCTCTAACAAATGCACACATTTTGTAGTATTGTTACTTGTGTATGATAGTCTATTCTCATGCTGCTAATAAAGACATACCCGAAACTGGGTAGCCCATAAATCAAGGAAGTTTAATGGACTCACAATTCCACATGACTGAGGAGGCCTCACAGTCTTAGCAGAAGATGAAGGACGAGCAGAACGCAACTCCCAGGCGGCGGCAGGCAAGGGCGAGTGTGTGCAGGGAATTCTCATTTATAAAACCATCAGATCTCGTGAGACTTACTCGCTAGCACGAGAACAGCATGGGAAAGACCCGCCCCCATGATTCAATTACCTTCCACCTGGTCTCTTCCACAACACCTGGGAATTATGGAAGCTACATTTCAAGATGAGATTGCGGGGGGCGGGCCACAACCAAACCGTATCAAGGTGGTAATCTGTACGGATCTGCATCAACGTCAATTCTTGCCTCCTTAGAAGAAAGAATTTGAGGGGCAGAAGGAGAGACTAAAGTAAGTTTTAAAGCAGGAGTGAAAGTTTATTAAAAAGCTTGACATAAGTGAGGAGAAGAAGAAAAGAAAGGAAGGTACACTTGGAAGAGGGCCTAACAGGTGATTTGAGAGACCAATTGTGCTGCTTGACCACTTGAATTGCGATTTTATGTTGGCGTAATTCCGGGGTCTTGTGTTACTTCTCTCCACTCCTGAGATCTTACAGTGAAGCTGGCTGATCAGTTTCAGGTGTTGTCTATTAGGAGCACGCCTTTCCCGGGCACCAGCTGTGACCAATTATTACTTTAGGGAGACAGTTAACAACCACCTGACTATCACCTGATGGTCATTCAGCACTCCTGGTGTGTGGTGGGGGGAAAGCCCTCTCTTTCCCTGTTCATGCCCGACTAGCTACCTACTATAACAGTGGGCATTTTCTATTTTACTTTCTTCCCTGGATTTAGTTTATTTTTCCTGTATCTATTTTCATTTTAGAAAATGTTTTTTATCATGTGTATTAATTAGCTGTTAGTGCATAACAAACCATCCCAAAACTCAACAATTTAATACAGTAAGTATTTAATGTCCTCAATAATCTATAGGCCATCTGCTGGTTCTTCTGGTCTAGGCCTGAATTGGATGATCTCAGCTAAGTTTGCTCATGCATGTGAGGTCAGCTGGAATGCTTTGTGGTTTCTGGCTAGAGTACCTGTGGTTTAATATGAAATATATGTGGTTTTTGTCCCCGGTTCTTGTCACAGAGCTCCTAACATCCTTGGAATTTCTTGAGTGATAGGCATATCTTCTATTATTCACAATAAGCCCCTTTGATAAATCCTGCATTTATGCTAATAAGGTTGCTTTGGGTGGGGCCCCTAGATGGCCCCAAGATGGGGCCAGTCACCACCAGAAAGACCAAGTGACTAGAGGATTAGAGGGTTGGAACCTTCAGCCCCACCCACTGACCTCTGGATCAAATTCTATACAACTCCAGAGATCAAACTCTATAAACATTCTTGAACAAGACATGACAGGCTTCAAGGTTGGTGAATATATCCATGTGTCCGGAAGTTGCACCCCAAATCCACTAAGCAGCTCCTGTCCTAGGCCTTGCCATATGCATCTCTTCCTCCGGCTCTTTATTAATATCCTTTGTTATATCCTTTATAATAAACTGATAAATGAGCAAGAAGGTGCAAAATGCTACTCTCCCACAAACACTAAAAAGGACCAACACAATAAACAACTACATTTTGACCAGAGTGACTAAAGGAACATGCCAAAGTATAGCAGGGAGTGGCAGAAACCCTGTGGAGCACAGAAACTCAGGATGGCCCTAAGGAAAAGAGAAGGAAACACCCACCTCCTCCACCTGCCTCATTTACCTGGTAGGGATCAGCTCACAACCAGGAGAGGCTTCTCCCTGCAGGGAAAAGGTGAGAAGGGGGCTCCAGCAGCCCCCATTACTGCGGGGAACACATGCAGTCTTTGCTACTGGAGGATTCTGGAGTCCTCACAGGCCTTGAGCCCAGCTTGGGGAGCTGCCTGAAGTGCTCATGGAAGCATTACTCCAGAGAAGAAGCCTGGATTTCCTACAGCCAGATTGTCACTGCTCATGCCATCTTAAAAGTGGAGCCACTGCTAAAGGGCATCCTGCTCCAGGGGCCACTAGCCACTGATCCCTGCATCTCTGAGGATCTTCCATCATTGCACCTGCTCACATACACAGTGGCACACCATTCCCCAGCTGAGTTGCTGCAGCCAGATTGCCTCAGAGGCACTCTATCTCCACCAGCCCCATTGCAGCTGTGCTCCAACCCACAGCTACTCAAAGCCTAGTACCTGCAGAGCAGCTGCTACTACTACCCCCCGAGTGCCTAAACCCTGCGGGAACTGGAGCTTCAGCCCAAAGAAGCAGTCAGGACCCTCATACCAGGACCCATGCAGCACCCTACCCTCTTGGGACCAAAAGCACCAGCCCCACAGAGCAGCCACGCCTGTTGGAGCCTGAGTTGACTGGCACACCACTCCTTGGGGAACCAGGAGCTTCAGTCCAGTGGTGCAGTCACAAACCCAGCACCTGAGCCAATGTAGCACCCAGCCCCCTTGGGAATCTGAGCTTTGGCCCAGCGAAGCAGCTGCACCCCAGGTGCCCCAGACAACTTGGTGCCTTGTTCCCTGGTGACCAGAAGCACTGGTCTGGTGGAGCACCCTTACCCCGAAGCTGACATGGTACCCCACCCCCAGAGAGGCCGAGCCTTGACTGGGCTGTGCCACCTCACCTGCTGAGCTGAACAACCCCTGTGCCCCAAAACTTAGAGTAGCCTTTCCAGAGTCTGAGCTGTTGAGTCACCCACATCCCTGGGAAATAGAGTCATCATTGTGCTGCTCCCCACCCTCAGGTCCCAAGCCATCACTGTGCCTCACTTCCTGAGTCCCTGCTACCACTGAATCTAGCCTTGCAGAGCCGGGGTATCTGCTGGGCCTCACCTCCCAACATCCAGAGTCATCACAAGGTAACATCTCCTCCCTGGGTGCTCAAGTTACCACTGTGCCCTGTTGGCTCTGAGACGCAAAACTATACCCAGCTCCCCAGGGCCCAATCCTCTGAAACACCACTTCTTCCCTGGAGCTATGCTAGTGCTGCTGACTGACTCCCAGGATCAGAGTTTACAGCTGTATCTCTACTCCCTGGGCCCAAGCTACTGGGGAGCGCCTCAGAGTCACATCCCATGGCTTTGTGGGAGAGCTGCATCTACCCATGCCTCAGAGAGTGAACTTGCACCCACAACGCAGGTGCCATGGGATACCTAGTTTAACAGGACACCAAGCCCAGGATACCAGCTTCACAGTCGCTCCTATGCCCTGGAATACAGTGCAGCTGTGACCGCTGTGGGTCATGTCAGACCAGACACCAAGAGGGATCCTCCAACCAAGACTCCCCACTGGGGAAAAAAATCAAGAATGGAAGGACAACTCAAGTCCTTGCCACTGAGAACCTTAACAACCTACACTTTCGCTATCACTGCCATGAACTTGTACAGCCTCAGCCACTGAGATACCCATAGCCATTGCTGACATTGATCACAGTTGAAGAAACTGAACGGAGGCTGTGCTACTGTGCCCACCTAGAACCAGAACCAACACAGACTGCCCTAGTGACACCCTAGGACCCATCTATAGGTGAACATCTTTCCCTGTGGAAGCCACTCTAAATTTACAAGTGAATATCCCACCAGATGTGCAGAGATCAATGGCAACTCAAATACTGCCTGTTACATAGCAGGTGTCAACGGAGCCAAATCCATATACAGTTTTAGCTGTCTATGGGGAGTTTTCTCCTTCCCCATTACCTGATGTACGGCGACAAGCCGGCTCACCTACACCAAGACATTCTGCAGAAAGACAGCAGGGCCTCGGAGCGATTTCATCACTGTTCCTGGGATTCTCAGTACGCAGATCTCGACCCACCAAAGTATGCATTCTCCCCAGCACTGTTGTGGATCCAAACGGCGTTTTCTCTATTTCTTTTTACTTGGAAGAGTAAGTAGGTGTTCCCTACTCCCTTTCTGTGGGCTGAATTGTGTCCTCTCTCAAATTCAGATGTTGAAGTCCTCACCTCCAGTACCTCAGGAGATAGAATCTTTGAAGTGGTAATTATGTTAAAGTGAGGTCATTAGAGTGATCCCAAATTCAAATGTGGCTGATATCTTTACAATAAGAGGAAATTAGGAAACAGACACAGAGAAAAGGTCATGTGCAGATACAGGGAACCATCTGCAAGCCAAGGATAAAGGCCTCAGGGAAACCAACACTTCCAACGCCTACACCTTGAACTTCTCTTCTCCAAGACTGACACAATAAAGTTCTCTTGTTTTAAGCCAGACAGTCTGTAATACTTTATTATGGCAGCCCTAGCAAACCAATAGATCCATTTCAGACCAACCCCCAAGTGTGGAGCTCATATTAGGAAGGATTTCCTCCCTCTTAAGGTGCTCTTAGCTGCATGTTCATGCTGCTGGTGTTACAGTAAGTAGCTAGTCAGGTATGAGCAGGGCAGGAGAGGGCACACGCACACACACACCAGAAGTGTTGGGTCACCATCAGGTGATGGTCAGGTGGTTGTTAACATGGTCTGTTAATTGGTCACAGCTGGTGCCAGGGAGGCAGGCCCCCCCCCCGCCCATAGACAGAAAACACCTGAATCAGGTGATCAGCTGCTTCCTAATAAGATCTCAGGACTGAAGTAATGCAAGACCCTGGAAGTATGCCAGTGTTTAACACCTTGAGTCAAGATGTCAAGCTGTGCACTTGCTCTCTTCAAGGCACCCACTTGGCCCTCTTCCAAGTATACTTTCCTTCCTTTCCTTTCCTTTTTTCAAAAAACTTACTCTGTAAAGCTTTTTATTAAACTTTCACTCCTGACCTAAAACGTGCCTCAGTCTCCCTTCTGCCGCGTGCCCCTCAGTCAAATTCTTTATTCTGAGGAGGCAAGAATTGAGGCAGCTGCAGACCCATGTGGATAACTGCCACCACTAACACTGGCACGGACATGACCCAGGGTAACAACTATGAGAGATCGTGCACTCTCTTCTCTCCTTCTAAGTTACCATAACTAATAAACTTAGCTGTTACCAGCATCTTGTGTTTTGGGGGCATGGATAATCTTGCATCTTACACAAGATGCTCAATAGATCTCAGTAGGATGGATAGACAGACACAAAAAAGGTACTGTGTAAAACTGAAAAATGGATGAGGCCGTTGTGATATGTAGAAATTGATAAAGACAATGGATAGAAAATCTATCAGCCCTGCCAAGAGCAATATTTTACTTACTTATTTGAATCTTGATTTGCTCTATCCTGCAAAAAGACACTTTTGATTTATACATTTAATGAAACCTGCACTGAAGCAGGACAGTAACATCTCTGCATGAATTTTAAACATCTGCTTCCTAGGATGAAATTGAAGGAACTTGAACCCCACATTTATTAGATAATGATATATAATCCTAATAGATAGTATAATGGTACTAAAATAAATAGGGTTCTTGAAAAAGCACAAATCAGATAAAATGTTTCCCATAAGATAAGTCAGTGAGCTAAGAGTAAGTATTGAATCAAAAATATACAATGGACTAGAAGACATAAATTACAGAAGAATATGCATTCACCAAGCTTAATTTGCAACAGATACATATTTTATAGTAGAATAAAACATTATTATTAGCTATGAGATAAAATAGAAAAATAATAAGGTATCACAGAAAAACTTTTAAAAAGTTCCAGAGAGAACAAGGCAGTATCATTGGGATTCCTCAGGAACAAACTCTGAAATGGAGATTTGCATCAAGGAATTTTATTAAGGAGTGCTCTTGAGAGCAACATCTGCAAGGGAGTAAAGATAACAGGAATAAGCAGAAAGAAAAATTGAGTTGAGACTAAAGTTGAAACAAAGTCCTCAGTGGATACCATTGGGAAATTAAGCAGGATCCTATGTCAGAAGATCAAATCCTCTATGAGCTCTGAGAGTGGTGCTGGCTCAGGAGCTCACATATACCTAAAATACATAATGGTTCCATCCAATGTCAACTGTTGTCTGTTCCAGGGCAGAACAGCTACACTGTAATCAACTTGCCACAATGTCTAGTTGGTCTTCTCAAAGAGTAGCACCCTATAAGGAGCTCCGCATTGATCTCTAATTCCGGCCAACTGGCATTCAGCCAATGACCAGGCTTGGTGGGTGAAAGCTCATGTCATTGGGCTCATGTGCTGCCCCTTTCTCTGCCACAGTGGCTCATCTGTTCACAAGCCAAATGCACCACCTCTAGAGTGGATGATAGTAGAGCTGCCTGATATATGGCCAAGTCCTCCTGTCTATGTTTATACCTATCCCATGAGTAATGCTCTCCAGTGGGCATTAAACATGGGATCCTAAGACCTTCACCCTATGCCCACTCCCCTAAATCAATGCACATGACTTCCTAAGGTGTCCCTGTCCTTGACATGCCAATCTTGATCCTTCAAGGTCCATTAACAGCCAGACAAGCCATTCACCACTGCTCTTGAGTCTACATATACTCTTAGCTTGGGCTGCTTCTTTTCTCATACAATGTGAATGATAAAGTGTGCCTCACAAAGTTCTCCCCTTTAATTTTCCTTTATTGCCACTTTTCAGAGCCACATCAGACTGGGGCTCTTGGACAGCAGCAGTCCATTTTCATTTTGTACAAAATTACAGCACCAACCTACCCATAAACAATATTGGGCCATTTTCCTCCCTAGTTAGATGGTCTTAAGACACCCTTCCTGCAGCTCCAGGTGTGGGCTAAGCAAGTGAGCTCAGGGAGAAGTACCTGTGGAATAGTGGCAGATAACATAGGAGACTGGCATCCTTGCACATATACCTCACTTGTGCCTTCTGACATAGCTTGTACATGATCCAGAATGCATTGCTCTGACATTACTGTTATTAATATTTACTGCTACACATGCACGGTCTTAGAACTTGATGAGTTTAATGGAACCCAGTTTATTATGGGCACCTCTAGACAAATGTTCACTCGATGTCACATGACAAGTTGTTTTAGTTCTACCAGGACTCAGTAGCAAACACGAAGCTTGGAAGGGTGCATACTTCAATGAGAAATGCACGGTCCTGCCTCGTGAAATCTATGGATCTATATGCTAGTCCTCCTGTTAGTCTTGATATAAACTCCACATGATACTTTTCCCATCAGAGACACGTCTGTCAGATCATATGGCCCCATGGAAAGCCTGCTGGTACCTCAACCTGGAACTGCTGCAGAGCCCATTTTCTGTTATAGACTCCATTCAGGGATGGCAGCCTCACGTGTCATCGTGTACATTGGTCAAACCAATATTTTTAAGTTGTGGGAAATGCTTCCTCTGGATTCCAAAGATGCCTAGTAGTCATTTTGCTTTTCTTCTTCTATGAATTTTACTTCATAGTGGAGGTTTCAACATATCCCAGACTACAGAAGCCCTTAAAAATATCAGTAATGCAGCGAGTCCCTTAATTGCCACAGAGTTTACCTCAGTACCTCCGAAGTGAGTGTGTCTTACTAAGACTTCAGACACACTTGTCATTTTTCTGGACCTTCGATTTGTTTTGCTCTAAAATCCATTTGCATTGCTATCTGTTGGTTATGGCCCCATGAAAATCAGATCGACCTTGTTCTTTTGGTGGTAATTATGTCAACTTGTTTTGGATGGTTAAGGTCTGCCATCTGTCTCCTCTTATTTTCCTATCATCCTTTCATCCCTGTTGCTATTAGGGAACCTTATTCTGTAAGACTAGCTCCGCTATTAACCCAAGTGTTCCAAGTACAGCCACTATTGGGCTCCTTCTCACCAACACATTTCTTTTTGCTTTGAGAAATTAGAGTGTCTTCCTTGCCATCCCATGGAGCATAGGTAGCTGGTGAGTGTTTCAGGTTTTCATAGCCTATCATCTCTAGAAGATTCAATTATCTCAGTTTTTTTCCCTTTCTTCCGGCATCTGCCAGGAAGCATTCCTACTTACTATGGGCCATAGCTTTCTCCAAGCTTTGAACAGCCAATGTAGACTTTGTTACCATCTCCCTGTTTCTCTACAGGTAGTTAAATCTTACATCGTGGGAATGTTCTCTCTCATCAGTAAATTTTCCCTTATCCAACTTTATATTATGTTCCTCTCAGCCTCTCAGCACCCAACCCCATATGTATACTTCTGGCTGATATACATTGGCTAAGTCTTATAGAACAATTCAAGGTAGAGTCTGTTTCTTCCTATAGCATGTCCAGCACTTACCTTGCTGGCTTATACTGTGGCTTAACGTTTGTTATTTATCTGACAACTAGAAAGGATGTGAAAGTAGATACAAATAGATGGTAGGAAGGACGTACATTGTCTCATGAGGCATAGGCACTTGCATTGTCTTCAAACAATGCAGAAATGCTAGCTCTTAACAGGAAGAGGGGACCACTTCTGCAGACCCAGGACATTCAGAGAAAACTAGGGATTCAAGATTGTCAAATGAATCAACCCAGATGTCTCCCATCTCAAGTCTCAGGGTGCCATACTTATCCAACCTGCTAATTTTCGCACAGCTGATTTTATGAGGTTGAAAACTTAGACATCTTTATATTCCTAGTAGCCTTATAATTAAGTTCTGAGCCTGATCCTCAGCTTTTTCTGCCCTTCAATTCAATAGGTATGATTTTATGTGTTTCCAAGGTGGCTATACACACTTAAATCTCCAGCCAAAATGGGTAAGGAATTGCCCTAAGTGTTTCATTTCTTTCTTAAAGTCATAATAGCACTCAGCACGAGCCATTCTATTGCATAGCCTAATAATTACTAGCTGTCCCAAACTTCTCAAATGCCTGATATAGCCCCAACCACAGCATTCTCTTTAACTGCCTTCCATCCCAGTTCAATGGAAGTGTTATCATTCAGTGCTACTGCATGGCAATCACAGTGGAGGCCTCAGCCCACACTGTGGAAAGCTGTGAAGTTAGTTTGGCCTTGAGGGACATCTTAATTTAAAGAAAGACAGCCAGGTCTTTGAATCCCTTCTATCATTGAGCCATTCCATGAAAACTTCCTTTTAGGAGTGCACATAATCTCCATGAGCCTTAATATTCGGTTGCAAGCAATCCTGAGTGGAAAAGACTCAGTGTAAGCCATCAGTCAGCAACACTTTGGCAGCCAGGCGAGAAAATGCCTTGGAATCCAGGTATTCACTACACAAGATTAGCAGTAAATAGGAATGGGACTAAAATACACAACGAGGCAAAATTAATTTAGCACTGCAATGAAATAAGTAAATCTGCATTCAATAGAAAAAAGTTATAAAAGCCGTTTGGAACAATGGCAATATTAATACTAACCAGAAATATATATATATATAATAGATTTATTGATTTCTGTAAGGTCATACAAGATATTGAAACAGACTATATTAGACTTTAAAGGATACCCTGTTGAGAGAAATCTTATGTGGTCATAAAAAGAAATTCAACAATTTCACAGAAGAAATTATGGGATAAAGAAATCTTTTTAAAAATCTTTATTTTATAATTAAACTCTATCAATTTATCTCAGTTTTACTCTGGAATAGATTTTTCACAGAGGGTGAATTAATCCTCTGCCCAAAGGGTCATTAATTTTTTATGGTGGCAATCAAAGGAAAATATTACAAAAGAAAATTACTTATGTCAAAATGCAAAGGAATTGAAAACCTGTGCCATATGTACAAGTATGTAACAGGCAATCATATCATGCATGCCATAGATGTGCACTAGATTTCATGTTCTTTGAGAGCAGGGATTCCACCTTATTCATCTTTATATACCAAGCGTCTGCCACAATGCCTTGCAAGCAAAAAATGTTTAATAAATATTTTATGAGTCAATTAAAAAATAAATTAATATAAATTATATGGCTACACTCAAAATTCATTTCATTTTTCTAGTAAGTAGTTTGTCTAACGTTTACTGAGACATGTTTTAAATAAAGATTTGAACATTAAAAGTATCCTCGCCTGTAATCCCAGCACTTTGGGAGGCCAAGGCGGGCAGATCACGAGGTCAGGAGATCCAGACCATCCTGGCAAACACGGTGAAACCCCGTCTCTACTAAAAATACAAAAAAAAAAAAAAAAAAAAAAATTAGCCGGGCGTGGTGGCGGGCGCCTGTAGTCCCAGCTTCTCGGGAGGCGGAGGCACGAGAATGGCGTGAACTCAGGAGGCGGAGCTTGCAGTAAGCGGAGATCACGTCACTGCACTCCAGCCTGGGCGACAGAGCGAGACTTGGTCTCAAAAAAAAAAAAAGTATCCTCACAGACTTTTGACATGGGAATTATATAGTTTACTAAAGACAATGGAGATTTCTATTTCTAAAAAGAGATATACTTAATATCCTGTGTTATTCAATAAATACTATTAAAACCAGCATATACTGATTGATGATGGATTATATGGCAGGATGCTGCTAGGTGCTTGGAAGAAAGAAAAATAATCCAACATTTCTTCCTACAAGAAACATAGAGTTTGTAGTGATGGCAGCATTCTTGTGAAAATTAGCTATGATCAGATGAGATAATGTAAGCATTAAGTAGAAGAATTAAGATTGCTAATTAATTAAAATTGAGATTGATCATTCTCATCTGAGCTATCATTTATCCCTCCTCAAGCAATGGAACCTAAATTTTAGCTGGATATTTAACTCCAGAATAACTGTTTCTCAGCCTCCTTTGCAGCTGCAGTAGCCATGCGACCAACCTCTGGCAGAGTGTAAGCAAGCGTTCTGCAAGAATTCCGAGAAAGTCTCTTTAAAGGAGGTGACTTCTTCCCTACTGCTTAACCCTTAGGATGGGACCATTATAATCAGATTTCCAAAAGCCATCTTGGACCAGGAGGTAATTTTGAGCAAGGAAGTCACGTGCTGAAAATGGTAAATGGCAAACCATCTGAGTCCCTGGGGATGATGGAGCAAACTTACTATCAAAGGAAAGAAAGAAACTTCTATCTTACTTAAGCCACTTTACCGTATTTATATTTGTTTTTATACCTTATTAAATAAAGGCAAACGTAAGTCCAGTTGATACTATAAGCATGAAAAAGCAGTCATTTAATTTTATAGGAGGATTGAAAGTTTGAGGGAGGAGGTGTCTTTTGAGTTAGAACTAAGATGAGGAAATTCTTAACCTCAACTTTTATCATTAGTCTGAAAAAAAAATGGTAAAATATTTTGCATGCTATAATATTTGTGTACAATCAATTCCCGAAAAAGAGTCAATAATGATAGCTCTATTTATTACGGTTCAGTTGTTCCAGTCTTCCTAGTCTGCTTTGATTATATTTAAAATTTTTCTTTGAATCCCATAAGTGAATGTCGTAATTTATCTCCCTGAGAAAAGACAATTATAGTTTATAAACACGCTTTTAAAATATACATAGGTGCCAATTATGCTTTCAAAATAATCTTGAAAGCAGAATTCTATATGTATATATTTTCCTGTATTTTTTATATTTATATATATTCAGGAAATATACATATTTCCTGAAAATGACTTACTTGATATCATTAAATACAGAGTGCATTATTTTATTCTCATACTGAGTGTATAATAAGGTGTGGAATAGGGCCTTCTGAGGATACCAATGCAAAATCAGTCGAAAAGTATATGAAAACCCTTTTCACTCTGTTGACACTTCATTATTTTTAGACTGCAGTAATTTTTGCAAAGTAGGTTATTGTCTTCCTTGACATACGTTTCTAAATAGGTGGATATATAACTTAGCATACATTCCTGGAAAGAGTGCATGTGCGGTTTGGAGGGAGGTGAAGAAGCATATTGAGGAATTTTTGCAAATCACATAATATTGTAACTAACCTAAATGGTTATTAAAAGAAATATTTTGGCAAAGCAAAGAATATGTCTATAATTTTTTGAAATTGCTTGTCAAACCCATTTGGCAAACTGTGAAGAGCCTGAGATTTATCCTACTTGCAAGCTAGCAGGTTAGTCAGCCACAGTTTCATTGATGCTGGCAGAAGACCCGAGACTCCTAGGTCAGAGACAGAAGGTTTTGTCATTCATGGCCCTGCAAGCAGCAGGAGCTTGATGCTTATGTACCTTCTGCTAGTCCCCAAATCCCACGAAGGCAATGTAGAAGGGCACACGTGGATACTACACACACAGCAGGCTGTTGACACAGAACCCAAATAATCTCAAATAGGCTGCAAGTCAACTCTCCTGACTTTTGTCAAAAAGGACTACATCGTCTTTATTATAATGGACAATACACAGATCTGCTCTTTGCTACAGAGGGAGAGATTATCTCTACCTTCTAAGACTTTTGCTATACAAACATCCTTGAGAAGATAGGAAGTGCTTCTGATCACAATTTCAAGATACGAAGGGCATCCTTGAGAAGACTGGACATGCAGAAACATGAGAAACCCATGAAGAAATGTCCCTCAATAATATATTTTCTCCCTCTAGACCAGGGCTAAAAGAACTTTCTGTGATGATGGAAATGTTCCATGTCTATACCATCTAGTTGGTATCCACCAGCCACTTGTGGCTACTGAGCAGTTGAAGTGCGGCTACTGCAATAATAAACTGAATTTAGTTTTAATAATATAAGTTTAAATGTAAATAGGTACAAGTGGCTAGTGCCTAGTGTAATGGGCAGCACATATCTAGACAATATGCTTCTTAGTCGTGATGTCTTCACCCAGATATTCGCCACGGAGTTTCTTAAGTCATAGACACATTGAAACCATTTTAAATGAATGTGTAGATAGAAAATGTAGTCAAAATTTCACCCTAATTGAAAGATTATCTAAGTAGTTTTAAGGGCACAGCCATAATTCCTGGTTCTAAGACATAAAAAATAATAAAGGCAGCAATGTAAGCTTCTCGAAGGCAAATAAACATTCCTTATACATGAAACACATGCATTCAGCAAACATTCATTGAGTGGCTAAGAAATAAAATCAAGAATCATGCTGTTTTTGTTTCCTCTTGCTAAAACTTAGAAAATTAACAAATTTAGCACATTTAGTAAATTAACAACATTTAGTGGATTAAAATTACAGTTCTGGAGGGTAGCAGTTCAAAATCAGCTTCAGGGAGCTAACAGTCAAGATGCTGGCAGGGCTGTGTCTCCTCTGAAGGCCCTTAAGGAGAATCTGTTTCATGTACTTTTCCAGCTTTCAGAAACCAACTACATTCTTCAGTTTATGGCCCTACATCATTTTGACCTCTGCTTCCATCATCACAACTTCTCACTTTTTTGCTTTTTTTTTCTTTCCACATCACCTTGTCTTCCTCTGACTTTCTCGCCTCCTTCTCATAAGGGCCTTTGTGTTTACCTTGAGTCCCCTCAGGTAATTCAGGATATTCCTACATTTCAAGGTCCATAACTTTAACCACATCTGCAAAGTCTCCTCTGCCATGTATGGTAATATATCACAGATTCCAGGGATAAGGACATGGACATTTTGGGGGGTGTCATTATTCAGCATACCACAGATGCCTACGGTTTTGTTGAAGAGCAATTGTAAGAATTTCAGAACAGAAACAGGTAAAACAGACATGGTTTCTCTCCTTCTGTAGGTTGCACATTAGTAGGGAGAGACAGATTATAAGAAAGTTAAAAGCTACATACAAAAGACATTCAGGTTTGATAAGTGCAATGAAGAGAATAAGTGGAGAGAGGTGATGATTGCTTGGGAAGCCAGGAACTTTAGGTAAAGTGGTTAGGAATGGCTTTTCTGAGAAAAAGACATTTGAGGTAAATTATGAAGGGTGAGGAAAAGCTCAAGGGTAAATCAGAGAAGTGCATTCCCCACTGGAGCAACACAACGAAAGCCAAGTCTCTGGGAGAAGAATGAGGCTGGCAAGAAGCAGGAACTGAAAGGAGGCCAGAATATCTACATATGAAACAGGGTAAGGAGTGAGAGAGTTCAGAATAAGATGAGGTCAGAGAGAGAAGCAAAAGGTGGATCATAACGGGAATTTAAGCCATGAGAAGAAAGTGCATTTTATGCTGAAGACAACTGGAAATCACTGAATGTTTTCAAGCAAGGGAAGATCACGGTCTGAAATGAAACTGACTATTTATTTATTTATTTATTTATTTATTTATTTATTTTGAGACATAGTCTTGTTCTGTCACCCATGCTGGATTACAATGCCACAATCATGGCTCACTACAACCCTCTGCCTCCTGGGTTCAAGAGATTCTCCTGCCTCAGCCTCCCTCATAGCTGGGATTACAAGCATGCACCACCATACCCACCTAATTTTTGTATTTTTAGTAGAGACGGGGTTTTGCCATGTTGGCCAGGCTGGTCTCAAACTCCTGACCTCAAGTGATCTGCCCATCTCAACCTCCCAAAGGGCTGAAATTACAGACATAAGCCTCCACGCCTAGCCTTACGTTGTTTAAATATTACATTAACTGCTGTGTTGGGAATGCATTAGACAGGAGAAGCAAGAGGAACAAGAGTAGCAGCAAGCAGAGCAGTTCTGAAGGCAAAAGATGATGGAGACAAAGGCCAGCATGACTCTGGTGGAGATGGCAAGATGTGTGTGATGTGTCTATTTTAAAGATGGAAGTGATGGGCCCTAGTGATGGATTGGGTTTGGAGCATTAACTAAGATAAATAAATCAAGAATGATGCTTAGTTGTTTGCCTTGATAAAATATTGTAGATCATAATGACTTTCACTTAAGTGAGGAAAAGAACAGTGATCTTGGAGGAGATGGTGGGAATTTGAGATATTAAGTGGGAATTCCTGTAACATTTTTAAAGTATAATTATTAGATGGGAAGTTGGATGTATAAGACAGAGCAGAGGCTAAACTTGGATAGGAGATATATATATATATCTCACATATATCTATATATGACATAGATAATACGATATGCAAAGTCATAGAAATAAATGAAGACACTATATAAGGAAAATAATAGGGAATGGATACCTGCTGCAAGAAGATCCAACATGATTAAATAGGACAGAATCGGTGGAAAACAAGACAAACGAGCATGAGAAAGGGCCACTGATTAAGAAAATAGGAATATAAGAGTGTTGATCAAAGGGTACAATGTTTTATTTAGAAAAGAGGAATAAGTGTTAGTGATTTATTGCACAGCATAGCGACCATAGTTAATAATAATGTACCATATATTTCAAAATTGCTAAAAGAGCAATTTTGAACCAAATAATAAGTACATGAAGTGCTAGACAAGTGAATTCACTTGATTTAATCATTTAACAATGTGTGTCGATATATCAAAACATTATATTCTCCATAAATATATAAAATTTTTATTTGTCAATTAAAAACAAAAATATGCTATGTTTAATAGAAGTGGTGAGAGAGGGCATCCTTGTCTTGTGCCAGTTTTCAAGGGGAATGCTTCCAGCTTTTGCTCAGTCAGTGTGATGTTGGGTGTGGGTTTTGTCATAGATACCTCTTATTATCTTGTGGTATGTTCCTTTAATACCTAGTATATTGAGAGTTTTTAACATGAAGATGTGTTGAATTTTATCAAAAGCCTTATCTGTATCTGTTGAGATAATCATGTGGTTCTTTCCTTTAGTTCTATTTATGTGATGAATTATATTTATTGATTTTCGTATGTTGAACCAACCTTGCATCTCACGGATAAAGCCTACTTGATCATGGTGAATAAGCTTTTGGATGTGATGATGGATTCGGTTTGTAAGTATTTTGTTTTGGATCTTTGCATCAATGTATATCAAGGATATCAGCCTGAAGTTTTATTTTCTTGTGTTTCTTCCAGGTTTTGGTATCAGGATGATGATGGCCTCATAGAATGAATTAGGGAGGAGTCCCTCCTCCTCAATTTTTTGGAATAGTTTCAGCAGAGATAGTCGCAGCTCTTCTTTGTACATCTGGTAGAATTCAGCTGTGAATCTACCTGGTTCTCGGCTTTTTTGGATAGTAAGATTTTTATTATTGACTCAATTTCAGAGCTTCTTATTAGTCTGTGCAGGGATTCAATTTCTTCCTGGTGCAGTCTTGGGAGGGTATATGTGCGCAGGAACTTATAGAGAAAGAAATAAAAGTATCCAACTAGAAAGCAGAAGTCAAACTGTCCCTGTTTGCAGATGACATGATCCTACATCTAGACAACTCCATAGTCTCAGCCCAAAAGCTCCTTAAGCTGATAAACAACATCAATGAAGTCTCAGGATTCAAAATCAATGGCAAAAGTCACCAATATTCCTATACACCAACAAGAGTCAAACCAAGAACCAAAGCAGGAATGTGATTTCATCCACAATTGCCATACACACACACACAAATAAAATACCTAGGAATACAGCTAACCAGGTAGGTGACAAATCTCTACAAGGAGAACTATAAAACACTGCTCAAAGAAATCAGAGATGACTCAAACAAATGGAAAAACATCTTGTGTTCTTGGATACGAAAAATCAGTATCATTAAAATGGCCATACTACCCAAAGCAATCAGTGCTATTTCTATTAAACTACTGCTAGCATTCTTCGCAGAACTAGAAAAATTTTAAAATTCAAATGGGGCCAAGCACAGTGGCTCACTCCTGTAATACCAGCACTTTGAGAGTCTGAAGTGGGTGGATTGCTTGAGTCCATGAGTTCGAGACCAACCTGGCCAATATGATAAAACCCTGTCTCTACTAAAAATACAAAAATTAGCCTGGCATGATGGCATGAGCCTGTAGGCCCAGCTACTGGAGAGGCTGCGACACAAGAACTGCTTGAACTCAGAAGGCGGAGGTCACAATGAGCTGAGGTCATGTCACTGAACTCTTGAGACTCTGTCTCAAGAGTTTAATTATAATTTAATTATAAATTAAATTTATAATTTATTTATTATAAATAAATAAAATAATAAAATAAAATAAAATTCTATGGAATCAAGAAAGAACCCAAATAGACAAGGCAATTCTAAACAAAAAGGACAAAGCTGGGGGATTCACGTTACCCAACTTCAAACTATGCTACAAGGCTATAATAACAAAAATAGCATGGTACTGGTACAAAAACAGACACACAGATGAATGGAACAGAATAAAGAGCTCAGAAATAATGCCACGTACCTACAACCATCTAATCTTCAACAAAATCAACAAAAGTAAACAATGGAGAAAAGACTCCCTATTCAATAAATGATGCTGGAATAACTGGCTAGCCATATGCAGAAGACTGGAACTGGACCCCTTCTGTACACCGTACACAAAAACCAACTCAAGAAGGATGAAATATTTAAATATAAAAGCTAAAATTACAAAAACCCTGGAAACCTAGGAAATACCATTCTGAACGTAGAACCTGGCAAAGATTTCATGACACAGACATCAAAAGAAATGGCAAGTAAAACAAAAATTCACAAATGGGACCTGGTTAAACTAAAGAGTTTCTTCACAACAAAAGAAATTATCAATAAATAAACAACCTACAGAATGCAAGAAAATCTTTGCAAACTATGCACCTGACAAAGGTCTAATATCGGAATTCATAAGGAACTTAAATTAACAAGCAAAAACAAACCAACCCATTAAAAAGTGACAAAGGACATGAACAGACACTTTTCAAAAGAAGACATACAAGTAGCCCACAAACATATGAAAACATGTTCAACATCACTAATCATCAGAGAAATGCAAAACCATGCCGCATGATATATTAAAAACCACACTGAGACAGCATCTCACACTGGTCAGAATAATTATTATTAAAAAGTCAAAAAATAACAGATGTTGGTGAGGTTGCAGAGAAAAGGGAACACTTATACACTGCGAGGGGGAATGTAAATTAGTTCAGCTGTTATGGAAAGCAGTGCAGCAGTTCCTCAAAGAACTTAACACAGAATTACTGTTTGAACCAGCAATCCAATTATTGGGTATGTACCCAAAGGAATATAAATCATTCTACCATAAAGACACATGCACATGTATGTTCATCACAGCACTACTCACAATAGCAAAGACATAGAATCAACCTAAATGCCCATCGATGGTAGACTGAATAAAGAAAATGCGGTACATACACACCATAGAATACTACACAACCATAAAAAAGAATGAGATCATGTCCCTTGCAGCAACATGGTTGGAGCTGGAGGCCATTATCCTAAGCAAACTAATGTAGAAATAAAAAACTAAATATCACATCTTCTCACTTATAAGTAAAAGCTAAACATTGAGAACGTATGCACACAAAGAAAAAAAAAAAAACAACAGACACTGGGGTCTACTTGCAGATGGAGATGGGAGGAGAGAGAATCAAAAAACTACCTATCAGGCCAGGCTCAGTGGCTCATGCCTGTAATCCCAGCACTTTGGGAGGTTGAGGTGGGTGGATCAACCGAGGTCAGGAGTTTAAGACCAGCCTGGCCAACATGGAGAAACCCTGTCCCTACTAAAAATACAAAAATTAGACAGGTGCACCCCTGTAGTCACAGCTACCTGGGAGGCTGAGGCAGGAGAATCGCTTGAACCTGGGAGGCAGAGGTTGCACTGAGCCGAGATCGTGCCACTGCGCTCCAGCCTGGGTAACAGAGTGAGAATGACATACAGTTTACCTATATAACAAGCTTGCATATGTACTTCCAAACCTAAAATAAATGATTTTTAAAAAACTATAAATAATCACCCTTTAACAATAATATCATGGCATGATAATGGTATCCAAATGATGAAAATAGAGGTTTCTCATAAATTCTGTTGTATGTCATATCTATGTGAAATATATTACACTTAGTAATAATATATGTGTGTATATATGTATACATAAATATATGTACATATATGTGTATATATGTAATCTAAATAAAGAAAATAAATTCAAGATGGCTTTGGTGCCATGGAAACAGAGAAGAGAGTATTTAAAGAGCTGTGTTAAGGGCTTCTGAGAAGTCAGGTACCACAACGGCAGAGAAATGCCCACTAGATTCAGCAGCATGACATTATTCTGATGACCTGGGCAGGGTTGGTTTTACTGGCAGCCAAAGCCAAATTAAGAGTCGATTGAAGAGGGAATCATAGGTGAATAGATGAGAAGTGAAGAATGGTGAGATTCCCTCCTGCAGGTCTGTGCTGACACAGACCAGTGAAACAGGGCTAGATGAGGATATGAGGTCAAATAATTTGTTTGTAATGGGAAGAGGTAGAGCATATTTTTATATTATTGAGAAAGATCTGAAAGAGGCAGTGATGCTGGCCCACCAAGCAGAGGTCAGTCTTTGGAAAGGCAAAGAGAACAAGTGGAGAAATTTATATTCCAAGGATCAGAGGCAATTCTCCTACAAAATAGGAAGGCAAATGTAAAATCAGTACATAGGGCAAATTATATCTGTAGTTTTAGCACAAAGAGGAAAGAATTCTACTCTAACGAAACTTCTATTTTCTCAATAAAATACATTCCTTGTGTCTTTCACAATGAAGTGTCTTATTTTCCCAGTGAAAAATGGAGGGCATGAGCTGAATGTTTGGGTGAGGGGGAGACAGCGACAGGTGGAGGGACTAAGAAAAGAAAGGGAAAGTCAACATAATAGCAGGAACAATTCTTTTACGAGGTTATGATTTCGTTGGTTTCTACTGAAGGAAAGAATGTGCAGTTCTAAGAAAGTTGTTACTAGAGGGATACTAGAGAGAATATGGAAAATGTATTCCAAGTGGGGAGTAACAAGGAAAAGAGTGTGATAAGGGTTATGGATACAAAGCCTTGCTACAGTATGCTAGGTGCCAAAGGTATATTATTTTAATTCTCACAAATTATGAGGAAGGTGCGATTTTTTTATACATTTTACAGTTGAGGAGACCAAAGCTCAGAAATGTGAAGCGGTTTTCTTTAAGGCTAACCAACAGCAGAATTTAGATTCAAGATCAAGTCTGACACAAAAGCTCATGTTTTCCCCTTAGCAGTGGGAAGCCATCAGAGATCTTAATTCAAGGAAATATGTGATCTGTTTCAAGAAGACAATTTGATAAAAGTAGACAAATTGGAGGAGAAGAGATTATTAGAGGTAGCAACAGGCTTTGAGAGTGCCACAGTTGACCAGATCCTTGATAAAGACTACAAGTGAGCCACAACGGTGGAGGAGTAGAGACTGGATACCTGTCAGCTTGTTAGGTAAATACTGAGGTAATAGACCCAACATTTAACTAATCTATTCCTCTCTGCTATATTCATTCACTTCTATTCTGCTATGCATGGCTCAAAAAGGAGACATTAGTTCATTTCTCTCTCCCTTTCCTTATCACCATTCCTCCAACTTCAGAGTAAGGGACAAAGTGGTGGAAGCAGGGAGATGAAATTAGAGGACTTACAAAGCTCTAAGGAAAACTCAGTTGCATCATCTCAAAAAGATTCAGGGATAAGTTAGCAGGAGTAGCAAGAATAAATGCTCAGTATCAGGACGGAGCTTGCTAGTGCCCAGAACCCTGGCAAGGCCACCTTATTTCAAAACCAGCCTCCCTGTAGGCCTGGGTTGCTTTAAAAAAACACTTCCCCTTTCACTTTTTTTTTTAAACTTTGTATATGAGGAACACGGAAAACTGAAAAGAGAATATTTGAAGGCAAATGATCCAATATTAATTTAAAAACAATTGCCTTCTGTGGACATGGCCTCAATGTTTGCCAAATGTTTGTAATAAGCAGAAACATTCTCCTAACAGGTGCAGTTGCCGCAATGAACGTCGCAGCAGGCACACACACACAGAGTTTTATCTACAGTTAGGTCATTGAAACTAAGTGCAGAATAATGGAAATATATGACTGCTCAGATATATTTGGGGCAAGTCATTTGCCCAATGGTAATTGATGCTTATTGAGGACTGGGGAGCACAATGAAAGTGTTGCAAATCACCCCATATTTCTGTTGCCACCTGTATAAGCACTCAACAGGCAGAACAGAATAAAATGTGAACTTGTCTTTGGGGCAGTATATAATTCCATCTATTTTTTCTGTCTTGGGTATCCTTTCATTCCTTTTTCACACAACAGCTTTCTTTGATTTTCAAAAAAAAATGTGCCATGTAGTATACATTTATTTCTCTTTGCTCCCCCTCATGGTGTGGGGGGAAAAAAATTCCCTGAACAGATGTTGTGTTACGATTGCCAAACTAATTTTGCTTTTGATGTTCCATGCTCAAAGCTACTTTTTGGAGAACACATTGGTTAAATGTACTCCTTGTTGTGTACTGTACATTTAATAGCAGGAAGACAGTTGGAAAAGTATTATAACGCAGTTCCTGAGAACGCAACTGTGGAGCATTCAAAGACAAGTAGAAAGAAAAATCTGGCAGAGTCCCCATGATGAGACACAAAGGTTGCAGTTACAAGTCTGTTAGCTATTAAAAACAATGTTACATTTTTAAGAGGTATACATAGCAATGAAATGCTCAGGGCAGGGAAGAATTTAGCAACATCCCAAAGATGCAACTTGATAAACATTAGAAGTTAGAATAAAATGAATGAAAAAAATTTCAAAATTAACAACAAACAATTCTCAGGAAAACTGCCCCCGAAAGCAGTTAGCAGTGAATCTGCAAAGGTTAGGCTCTCATCTTCCGAAACAAAAACACATATGCATGTTTTCTTTCTAGCCTATATCCTCTGTAGTGAAAAGTGGAAGATTCCAATCAAGTTTTAGTGAAACACAGCGTATCCTTAAAAGAAGTTACTACCAGCTTGGCCGTTTTCAACCGAAGAGATACCGAAATGATGGACAGAGAGATGAGTGAGATAATAAGTGAGATACAGAGCTAGATGAAGGTGCTTGAGGTTTTATGATGAAATGCAATGCACAGGAAACCAAAAAACACAGAAATAAAAGATGATTATGGAATGCGGATCCATTGATTGCTCTTGAGAGAGAACACAATAAAAAATAGTTTTCACAGGCACTGTATTCGCTTACTAGGGCTTCCCTAACAAAGTAGTACAGACTGGATGGATTAAACAACAGAAACTTAGTTTTTCACAATTCTGGAGGCCAGAAGTCTGAGATGAATGTGTTGGCAGAGTTAGTTTTATTCCGAAATTTCTCTCCTTGGCTCATGGGTGTCTGCCTCCTCCCTGTTTCCACACAGTCTTCCTCCTGTATCTGTATCTGTACCTGTATCCTAGCCTCCGTTTCTCATAGGAATATCAGTCATATGGGATGAGGGCTCATCAGTGACCTCATTTAACCTTAATTACCTCTTTAAAGACCTAGTCTCAGCACGGTGGCTCACGCCTGTAATCCCAGCACTTTGGGAGCCTGAGGTGGGTGGATCAGGAGGTCAGGAGTTTGAGACCAGCCTCACCAACATGGTGAAACCCCGTCTCTACTAAAAATACAAAACTTAGCCAGGCAGGGTGGCAGGCACCTGTAATCCCAGCTACTCAGGAGGCTGAGGCAGGAGAATCACTAGAACCCAGGACGGGGAGCTTGCAGTGAGCCGAGATTATGCCATTGCACTCCAGCCTTGGGGACAGGGCGAGACTCTGTTACAAAAAAATTAAATTAAATTAAATTAAAAATCTAGTTTCCAAATGCAGTCACATTATGGGGTACTGGGGACTATGACTTCAACATATGAATTTGAAAGTGAGGGGGATAATTCAGTTTAAAATATGTACCAAATAAAGTGACCCAACATTGAACACCTGTTCAGCATCCAGAACTGAGCTACATGTCAGGGTTACACAGAAGTGGTCTCTGGTTCTTGTCCTCAAGGACAGAAGCTTGCAAACAAGTGTGACAGATATTGCATATAGATCTCTATACTAACGCATTTAAAACACCCTGCATAGAGCACTAGAACGTATATGTTTAAAAAATACAAATGATTGAATAAGTTAATGAAATTGAGGAACATATGTAGAACGTGTGACATTTGAGCTGTGACTTGAAAAATAAACAGGAACTCAGTAGACAGAGAGCAATTCTTTTTTTGTTTTGTTTTGTTTTGTTTTCTGGAATAACTTTTATTTTATTGTACTTTCAGTTCTAGGGTACATGTGCACAACGTGCAGGTTGATACATATGTATACATGTGCCATGTTGGTGTGCTGCACCCGTTAACTCGTCTTTTACATTAGGTATATCTCCTAATGCTATCCCTCCTCCTTCCCTCCACCCCACAACAGGCCCCAGTGTGTGGTGTTCCCCTTCCTGTGTCCAAGTGTTTTCATTGTTCAGTTCCCACCTATGAGTGAGAACATGCGGTGTTTGCTTTTCTGTTCTTGCAACAGCTTGCTGAGAATGATAGTTTCCAGCTGCATCCATGTCCCTACAAAGGACATGAACTCATCCTTTTTTATGGATGCATAGTATTCCATGGTGTATATGTGCCACGTTTTCTTAATCCAGTCTGTCATTGATGGACCTTTAGGTTGGGGAAAGGATTCCTATTTAACAAATGGTGCTGGGAAAACTGGCTAGCCATATGTGGAAAGCTGAAACTGGATCCCTTCCTTACACCTTATATGAAAATTAACTCAAGATGGATTAGAGACTTAAATGTTAGACCTAAAACCATAAAAACCCTAGAAGAAAACCTAGGCAATACCAATCAGGACATAGGCATGGGCAAGGACTTCATGTCTAAAACACCAAAAGCAATGGCAACAAAAGCCAAAATTGACAAATGGGATCTAATTAAACTCAAGAGCTTCTGCACAGCAAAAGAAACTACCACCAGAGTGAACAGGCCACCTACAGAATGGGAGAAAATTTTTGCAATCTACTCATCTGACAAAGGGCTAATATCCAGAACCTACAAAGAACTCAAACAAATTTACAAGAAAAAAACAAACAACCCCATCAAAAAGTGGGCAAAGGATATGAACAGACATTTCTCAAAAGAAGATATTTATGCAGACAACAGACACATGAAAAAATGCTCATCATCACTTGCCATCAGAGAAATGCAAATCAAAACCACAATGAGATACCATCTCATACCAGTTAGGATGGCAATCATTAAAAAGTCAGGAAACAACAGGTGCTGGAGAGGATATGGAGAAATAGGAACCCTTTTACACTGTTTGTGGGACTGTAAACTAGTTCAACCATTGCGGAAGACAGTGTGGCGATTCCTCAAGGATCTAGAACTAGAAATACCATTTGACCCAGCCATCCCATTACTGGGTATATACCCAAAGGTTTATAAATCATGCTACCCTAAAGACACATGCACACATATGTTTATTGCAACACTATTCACAATAGCAAATACTTGGAACCAACCCAAATGTCCATCAATGACAGAGAGCAATTCTAAAGGGTATGTCAGGGAGGAACCATGGCAGTCCAGCCAAGGCACAGAAATATTAGAGGGACTTAGTCAAGGCTTATGGCACCCCCAAGAAGCCATCAAAGCACAAACAAATGAATCAATACAAAAGTCATTAAAATGTTCTAAGAGATGTAGTAATATATTCTAGACAATTAAGGGAAAACTTAAATTATATGTAAAATCCTACTTTAAGGTTGGGTCTCCATGAATTTTTGACCAAACTGTTGCTCCAACTTTGGAATCCAAAAATAGTTCTAAAGAGTACAATAGGAATTCCTGATCCTCCCGGTATTTGGAACACAGATAGATGTAAGTTAGAATGAAAATCAAGCTAACACATTTGCACAGGTATATGGATGTGATTTTATGTACATAAGGTATTTGTCAGGGACTCACCATATTGAAATGTTCAGAAAAGTTAATGCTATTTTCATTCTCATTCATCTTAAGAGAAAACTCATGATTTTACTGTCTCAGATAACCAAAAAATAATTCTTTTAGTAAAGATGGTGAGTACAAACTCTCATGTGACTGTGTAAACTTTGTAAACTCATCAACTGAGAATATACTCATCTTTTGAAAAGTGGATTTATTCCAACTCAGTTTATTTTTCTGATCAAGGTCAAAAACACAGACCTTGGGATGCTATTCATGTAGCTTAAATGGAATTCAGGGGAGTCAAAAAGCATAGGGCTTCATGTTGATAAGTGATTTACATCTGATTCCTAAATTAATTATGCATATTAATTCCCACATTCTAGCTCAGCCTCTCAAATACCACAATATTTATTTGTAGTATACCCCATTTTAAAACATCCAGAGGAAGGAAAAAGACCTTGTTATTCACTCCAGACAGGGAGCAACCTAGTTATCTATCTATCCTGAGGCACGCAGCTCCCCAGTTATGTGCCTATTCTTGTGTGAGCTTGATCTACAGATAGTGGTAACTACAAAGGTCCTAAAACCAGGTCTCTATGAGTTGACATACAACAGATTGAGAATAACTGAAACCACAATTCTTCAGGAAGGTCTGAACACAAGAAACCATTAAGGATATATAGTAGATCTGCCAGGAATGTCCAGGCTGTCTTCTTTAAAAAAAAAAAAAAAAAAAACTGTGAAGAAGGAGGAAAGCATTTTGATGATGAGTGTCTTCTGTTTTCCTGGTCCCATGCTATCCAGGTGGAATGCAAGCTTCTTGCTTCAGAGCCATTTACTGTACTCTTAGAATTTGAAACCACACTTGCTCAAAGTGTAAATTTTTAATGATTAGATGTTTATAAACTGATATCTTCAAGATAACTTGTTTCCATTTAATAAATTCTATAAATTAATACATGTGATGATGTGACACTGATGCTCTCTCTCACCCAACCCACTGGATCTGGATTTCCTGGACCTGGCAAGGAAGGATACAAGAAGAGTACAGAGAATTTGTAGCAATGAAGGGCCAAGGAAGACGCTCCTGTAAACTATCTTTAAGATCTCCAGCATTTCCTGTGTGGCTTATTAAACATGTCACCGGAAGAATTACATCAGGACTTTAGTGTTTCATTGTTTTTCTCAGTCTATCCAAGACCAAGACTTAGTATGTTACATTCAGTAAAATATAGACTGATCTTTTTAATTTTGGATATGAGACTTGATGCCATCCATAAACAGAAGCATTCCAAATATTCCCCATATTAGCACAGCATCCCACCACCTCTTAAGCCTGTCTCTAATTATTTTGTCCAAACACAGGACATTTTAAAATGCTAACACAAATGTTAATGAATATTTCATATGCAATATAAATATTGTACACATATCTCTATGCACACAGATGATCATAATGTATTTTTAAACAGTGACAATAGTTGTTTTACTGATTAAAAATAATTATATCCTGCTAACTAACCAAATTTTAGAAATATATCGTTTTTTTCAAAAATTCACAAACTTACTAAAAATAATAAAAGATAAGCACTATCTAACCATTAAGTATTCCAATGAACTCTTTGAGAATACAGAATAGAAAATGTAGTAACATCTCAATTACCTATGTCAGTGGCCTTCTGATTTGTGCTATTATCTATTTTTGGCAACCACTATTCTAAAACTGCATTCCCACTTAAAAAATAAAAGAAGAAAAACGTGCAGACGTGTAAATGGAATTGAAGGCTACAGTCATGAGGGAGTTTCTAGTTGCTAGGGAAACCAGATCCTTTGTGTGCCACATTTAAATGCTTACTCCTTGGCTTGGTGACTTTTTGTGAAAAACAAAAGGTAAAATTACATAAAAATATATGTATTAAACGAACAGTAAAAAATTGTTCTTCCAACCTGTGAACATTTCTATTCAGTCAGCACATCGACTGAAATATCTCACTGTTGTTGAGAAATAAAAATAATACTAGTGGACACTATAGATAATACCAGTGAGCAGAGCTGAAAATATCAAAGCGTTATTAGCTGTTATGTTTATACTGTAAACATATATAAATTATTTTTTAATCAACAAACATTTGAGTACCTACACTGCGCAGGCACAGAACTAACTGTGATGTTTGTGGTTAATGCTGCCCTTTGAAGGGATCTGCTTACACCAGCTACTCACTATCAAATAAAATACAGTATAGAAGAATCCAGGGCCATGTAAAGTTATTATGAACACCGCCCACCAAAGCACAATTAGGTGTCATTATGTTTATTTCACAGGCATCGAATCAAAGGCTCAGAGGGATTAAATAACCTAACCAAATGTCCTCCTAATCATTTTTTATGTGTAGACATAGTTCCAATTAGAATGCATGACTTTTGAGGATATGAAGAATGAATTATGCTAAAAAGGGGGAAAAATAAAAGATATCCCATTGACATTCAATGTGTTTGTGTTCATTGAATTATGACTTGTAAGTTATATCTTCTGACTGTCTCATCTGACGCTTGGATCACAGATTCCGTCTTCTCCATGCAAGAATGGATCTGGCCTTTGTCTGTTGCTTCTTTTCCTCCTATAAATCCCCTTTCACATATCCTATCTATATTATCAATCCCATCTCTTTTGACTCGAATACATGACTCATACTTAGCATTGTTTGCCTCATTTTCCTTTAAAGGCAATCACAAGTAGGGTTTCATGTTTATTAGGCTTGTCTTCAGAGGTTTCAAGCACTGGATAATTCCCTCCTCAGGTTCACTCCCCATTGTACCTCCCCATTTGCCTTAAGATTCTTCATTCTTAGGGCAATGCATCATCTGCCTATTCCATAAAATGTTGTTTTCCAAACCAAAGATGACCTTCGTTTGATTTCTTTATTCAAGACAAGTATTGTTTACACTTATAATTTATAATTTCTTATAAAGAAAAAAAGTTATATAATTTAGGAGTTATTATTTTTACACTCTATTCAAATAAGATTTCACAATTGATAATTTGGGAGAAAAAAGAATCATGGTCCACTTAGAACAGAATTATTGGGGTCTGTTTGAATGACTTATACTTATTAGAAAACTAAAGGGTTGGTTCAAACATGCTCAAAGTTTTTATTTGCGAAGGATAAATCATCTGTATCTGAGAAGAAAAGAAAAGAACAGAAACAAAAGAAAATATAAAGATAAAAGAGAGGCAAATAATAGAGGAAAAAGCCAGCCATGGGTAATTCACAGGGAAAATATCGGCCTTATGCGGTAGGATTATTTTTTGCTTTTTGCTCTGTGACTTGGTAAAAACAGAAGAAAGAGTTGTGAACAAAGAATTTAAAGGAAAAAGAGAAATCTTTCTACGAGTATCTTTCAATCAGGAAATTTCCATGTTTTTCTCCATGTATGGGAGGATCTCGTACACTGACACATTACACAAGTATGCAGATGAATTTGAACAGAAATATGAAATACCAAGATGAGCCAAAGTTTTTAAACCTGGAAGGAAAATTGAGAAGATAAACTTATATTAAGCAGCAATTTACTAAAGTATAATCTGTAATAGTAATGAATTTAAGTGTGCTTGCCTTCCTATACAATCCTCTCTACCTATTTCATTTTTCTTATAATGTCAGTATTTTAATAATATGTTTATTGCTTAAATAATTATGATGTTTTTACAAACCATAGTTAAGCAGTTAATTACTATATTTCTGTTAGAGTTACTGTGAGAGTTTCGTTGCTTTACCAGGATGTTTTGGTAAAAAATGTAATGTCCAATTCTTGACAGCAAACCCTAATTATGAAAAATCAGAATGGCCTTGCACTGCCTCAAGGGTACAAATTATTCAGATGCAAGTGTATGGAGAAAGAACACGACACAGATCGAGTTCGGTTCTAAAGCTGAAAATGTACACAGTGGAGAAAAATCTGGATGCAATACCTAAGAGCAACAGGAGATGCAGGACGTTTCTGGCCTCAGAAGGCCCCATATTGCTGCACTTGGAGCAGTCACCTGTCAGAGTTAGAGCCTCAAAGTTAAGTTATGAGAGATTTCTTCCTACAGCTATTAATGCCTAGTAAATGTCCAACAAAACTGGAATTACTTGTGCAGAATATTTTCTCATAATGAGAGCTACTATCTGTTACGAGCCAGGAAATATTTTGCACATAAATTACAACTAATAGTAACAACAGTCCATGTATAATTAGCCTTAGTTTACAGATATGGAAACTTCCCTGGGTGTTCATGTAGCTGGGAAAGTGACACCATAAGACAAAACTGCAGGCAAAGAGTTGCTTGATGTGGAATATGAAGAAATGGTTATTGACACTGGAGACTCACAAGAATAGATTAGTATTTTCATTATTCTTAGAATGAAGTGCCTTGAACAGAAACATATTGCCATTTGATGGGATTCCTGTGTTGTCAGCAACATCTTCAGGAATCCATTAAGACTACCACAGAAAATGAAATGCTAATAGCTCTTAGTCTGCTCTTGTATGCCACACTCCTCCTTCTACATCCCATCCATGGACTCCGAGGAAATTATAGAAAGAAGTTACAGGGCCATGTATATGTCTTAAGGGCAACTTGGAAACAGGGGATTGGGAGAGTTGTAGTATTCGACAGGCAAGGCTGACATTGTAGCTCCTGGAGGAATGATGAAAAGAAATCAGGTGTCTGAAGGCTTTCAAGGCTGGAGAAGGTGGTGAAAGGGCTCCCCAGGGTTATGCTTTGAGTATTACATGCATGCACCCATGAAACCTCCACCGTGCTACAGCAGGCTTTGCAGGGCACAAAATGACAGGTTCTTTCCCCAGAAACTCACTTTTTCTTATGCATCACCTTCCCCAATTATTCTCATAAAGCCAGCAATAGCAGTCACCTTTCAAGAGATAGTTGATATTCGTGGCACAATATTTTAAAAGAAATGAAGAATTTCAGGCACCCTGGTGTTGCTTTCCTTCTTCAAGCTCACTGAACAGTTGAGACTAGAACCCAGAAAGCTTCACATTTCTAGGTCAAATTTCTCTTAATCCACTTAAGTATAAGGTATTATTTGATGACATATATATGTACCCACATATATACATACTCATGCATACATATTTATACATATATACACATATATACATATAAGCATATGTATTCGTATATATACACATATGTGAACATTTATATGTACATTCATAATATTTACACACACACATATATAATTTGGAGGGAATCAATTATTCTCAGAATGAGTTTTCACAGTAAATATAATAATCAAATATGGGAAAATAATTGACACTCTAAATCATATGTTGTAAATATTCATTAGTGTTGTGTAACTAAAATTCCAGCAAGCTATTTCATAGCAAGTATACTTCATCAATTCAATATTTGTGTATCTATTTTTAAAACAAGTTTAAAAATGGAAAACTATTATCAAATAAATTATAAAACATTTTTTACATTAAAAACACAAAAACAAAAATGGGTTTTGATTTTGTTAGCTGTTTTAGGGAAAGCTTTCTGTATTTTAGTTTAGAATTAATCAAATTTGCAGCAAGCTACCCCTAGTAAACTTGTGAATACAAGTTTATATAACAAGTAGTATAACATACATGAAAAATTGTTATGTGACATACTTAAAATCACCTTTCAATCATACTTCTTGCTTCTTTAAATAGAAAAATGTATAAAGTATACAAATCAAAAGTCATCAGTATAAATTATAATTTCTCTTGGAAATTAGAGATTTTCCATCTTTTTCACTTTTTTACCCTAGGGAGTGGTGGACATAAATAGGAGGAGAAATGGCTGTCCCCGACGATTTGAAAGGTAGAGAGAATCAAAGATGGAAGAAGTGAAGAAAGAGGAGGCTGGAATTATACCTTCTACTTGGTGGAAGGCCTGATGACTCTGAACTTGCCTCCCCTCCTCAGCTCACCTCTGCTCACACCATCACTGTGTCTTTCAGGGCCTCTGGCTCCTGTAGGTACATAAATATCAAGTCTCCTAGCTTAGAGCTTTCCCAAAATGGTAACCTACAATTGACTGACTAGGGCCAAGACAAGTTAATTAACCTCTGTGGGTCACTTCAAAATAAGTTCCAGAGGAATTAAGAGTAAGGGAAGTGCAGGCTAGGTAAATTAATGCCCTAACATTTCTCCAATCCTTCAAAATCCATTGTTCTTAATTGAAGACAGAGCCAATCTCTGCATATAATCATTTGCTCTCTGATTCAAGGAAAATCCAGAGAAACTTTGTTAGCAGATGCTCTGTTGTTAGAAATTCATTGCAAAGATAACTAAAACCCTGGAAAAAAAATGCAGAAAACCTGCTTGCTTCTAAGAAGACATCTGAAGGCAAAGAGAAGTCTTCATTCATTTGGAAAAATTCCAATCACCAAAAGATGTTTATTTTAATGAGTTGTCATGAGGTGTTAAGAGGTATAGAGATCTGTGCATTGCCGAAATTTGCCCTTCTTCATCCATGACTCTCCTTCCCTCCAGAGCTGGTGCTGATGGGAATAAGAGCTCTTTCTTCTAGTGCTGTTTTTCTTCATCTTGCTTTGGTGAGTATAAAAACTAACTAACCAAAAAATACACTCCCCCAAGAAAAAAAATGTGCATGTCAAAAAACTATACCTTGGCCACAAAAATCTCAAATTTCCACTCTAAAGTTCTTTTGCATAAAATTTACTTCTACCTTTCCTTTCACGCTCCGAAAAAATAAATTGTATGACCAACCATCTCCATTGCCTATGTGCAAAATCAGACTTTCAATTAAGATCCCGGTGAAAGTGAACTATATTCCTCGTGATGAATTCCTGGAATTGGCTTGAATTTTACCCATATCATTCTCACCCTTGGTTCTTTAAACTCACTCAATAATATTTATGAAAACCTTAGAATGTGTAAAGCACTGGAAAGAGGCAGGCGGGATGCCTTAGAGAAAGGCCAATCTTGCAGACAACTATTGAGGTAAATCCAAGAGCACAAAGGACACGCTTACCTGGGATGAAGTTGCCTCCACACCCCTCCCTCTCCTTAACCCTCACAGCACCTTCACCACCCTATGCCTTGGACCAACTAGACTAGTCTAATTGCTTGCTTGTACCTCCTCATCCCAGTCATCACATGAGACCCATGACTCCAAGGTCATTCCTCTTTCCCTGGATATTAATCTTCATATTGCTCCAGAGGCTGCCTTGCCTGATCCCATTACCAACCCTCCATCTCCTGACACATTTTCTTTCACCTAGATGAAACTCTAGGCAAATTATCAACCGTAACCCTTAGCCTCAACATCTTCTCTGAAAGTCCCCATCGCCTTCTAAACTTGCCTGAAACCTGGCTCTTCCTGAGTACAGGGATTCCCTTCCAGACCTCTTGAGCAGCGACTGTTTACTCCTCCACTCCCTGTGTGCTATGGGGTCTGGGGCTGGAATGAGTGACTCTCCTGTTTACCATTTCTAAACACTTTTCCTCTCTTCCCCATCAAAAATCCCAGCATTGAATCATCCTGTGCTTTGCCTCCTTGGCCTTCTTGGGACGGTCACCTCCCACACCTCTCCCAGAAGAGTTCAGCTGCTGACTACTGACACTCTTTCCCAATACTTTCCTACCCTGCCACACTTCCCATCCTTCCAACAATCTGGTCTCTCAATTCTTTCTTTAAAAGATCCCCTTAGCCCCACCTTGGCCACTTATTCCCATAGTCATAAATTTTTTTTATCTGAATTTCAATAATCCCACACATCATCACTATCTTTTAACTTTTCAACCCACACTGTCTATAAACACAATCTTAGGTTATGGACTGAATGTTTGTGTTCCCCAAAATTTATATCATTTTCTTCCATTTTTATTTTAAGTTCAGGGGTACACGTGCATGATGTGCAGTTTTGTCACATGGGTAAATGTGTGCCATGGTGGGTTTGCTACACAGATCATTCCATCACCCACGTATTAAGCCCAGAAGCCATTAGCTATTCTTCCTGATGCTCTCCCTCCTCCCACACCCACTCTGACCGGTGCCAGTGTGTGTTGTTCCCCCTCATGTGTCCATGTCTTCTCATGATTTAACTCCTACTTACAAGTGAGAACGTGAGGTGTTTGCTTTTCTGTTCCTGCTTTAGTTTGCTGAGGAGAATGGCTTCCAATTCCATCCGTGTCCCTGCAAATGACACGATCTTGTTCTGCTTTATGGCGGCATAGTATCCCATGGTGTATATGTAGCACACCAAAATTCATATCTTGAAGCCCTAACCCCTAATGTGAGGATGTTTGGAGGTGTTGCCTTTGGGAAGTGATTAGGTTTAGATGAGGTCATGAGGGTGGGGCGCCATGCTGGGGTTAGTGTCTTGAAAAGAGGAGAAATAAAGGGCAGAGCTCTCTCTCTCTCTCTCTCTCTCTCTCTCTATCCACCCCCATCCCTCTCTCTTTCTGTCATATGAGGACACAGCAAGAAAGTGACCAGGAAGAGGGCTTTCACCAGGAACTCAATCTTCTAGCACCTTGATTTTAGACTTCCCAAATTCCAGAACCATGAGAAGTATATTAGTCAGGACTCTCTAAAGGGACAGAACTATATATGAAGGGGAGTTTATTAGGAGAATTGACTCACACAGTCACAAGGTGAAATCCCACAGGCTGTCTGCAAGCTGAGGAACAAGGAAGCCAGTTCCAGTCTCAAAACCTCAGAAGTAGGGAAGCCGACTGTGTAGCCTTCATTCCGTGGCTGAAGTCCCAAGAGCCCCTGGCAAATCACTGGTGTAAATCTCAGAGTCCAAAAACATAAGGACTCGGTGTCTGATGTTCAAGGGTAGAAAGCATCCAACACAGGAGAAAGATAAAAACTGAAAGACCCAACAGATCTGCTCGTTCCACTTTCTTCTGCCTGCTTTATTCTAGGCACCCTGGCAGCTGCTTAGATGGTGCCCACCCAGATTCAGGGTGGGTCTGCCTCTCCCAGGACACCGACTCAAATGTAAATCTCCTTTGGCAACACCCCCACAAACACATCTAGGAACAATACTTTGCATCCTTCAATCCAATCAAGTTGACACTCAATATTAACCATCACAAGAAGTAAACATCTGTCGTTTAAGCCACCTAGTTCGTGGCATTTTGTCATAGCGGCCCAAGCCAACTGAGAAACTGAACAATTATTTAAACCCATCCAGACCTAGAATCTATTGATCAACCACCTTTTTAACTTTTACTCATCCAAAACATCTTCTTTTTCCCTTATCCAGCTCATGTCACACATTCAATTACCATAATTACTCACCTGTAGGCAACTTCATCTCCCTCATTTGTCTCTTGCCTGTTTTACCAATTTCCTCCTTCCATTCTTTCTTGGACCCATTCCCATCATGTTTTTGCCTCCACAACTTTATAGAAACTGTCTTTCTTCAGGCCACCAATCATCATCATGATCATCATGATCATCATCATCTTAAATCTAATGGTCATTATCTGCCATGACCTATCAGCAGATTTCACAGGACTGATCCTCACCTTTTCCTCCAAACACTTTGTTCTCTTGGCTTCCAGGATGTCTAATCTGCTTTGTTGTCCTCATACCTCTCTCAGTCTCCTTTGCTGGCTTTTCCAATATCCAGTTTCAAAGGTTGGAGTTCCCCAGAGCTTATTTGTTGGATTTCTTCTATTTTCATTCTACACTCACTCCCTAGTTGATCTCATTTGCCCTCATAGTTTTAAGTGCCCTCTATCTGCTGAGGGTTCTCCAGCTCTCTCTTTATACCTCCAGCTCCAACTTTTTCCCATGCCAATATCTCCAATTAGCGTCTTGATTTTTTCACAGGACACTTAGTAGACATATCAAAATGTACTTGCTCAAAATAAGCTTCTAATATTTTGCCAAAATCCTCCTGCAGCCTTCCCTGCATCTGTTAGTAGCTCCATTCTTCCAGTACACAAGCCAAAAACAGGTAGTTGTATTAGACAGCTTTTTTTCCTTCACACCCCCTGTCCAATCTGTCTGAAACTCATTTTTGTTCTACCTTCAACTTATATCCAGAGTTTGACCGTTAATCATATATTGTCACATACCTAGTTCATACCACTATAATTTCTAGCCTGATTTACTTCAATAGCCTCCTATTTGATCTGATTTCTTCCACCCTTTCTCCAAGGTAATCGATTTTCAGTACAGTATCAAGAGTAGTCTTATTAAAGCTGCAGCAGACCGGGTCTTCCATTTACTCAGAACCCTCAAATGTCTTCACATCTAATCAGAGTAACAACAAAATACTTATCACCCACAAATTCATACCTTATCTGGCTCCCTATCACCTCTCTCACTTTTTCTTCAACTCTTCTCTTCCTTACTTGCTCACTTCAGCAATGAGGGCCTTTTGATGTTCCTTAGACATACTTGGCACTGTCCTATTTCAAGGACTTTGGGCTTGCTTTTCCACCTGCTAGAAAGCCTCTTATCCTAAGTATCTTCCTGGATGGTTCCCTTACTTCGTTTCTTCAAAGTCACATCTCAAGGATGTCTTTCCTGGCCATCTTCTGTAAGTTTCAATGATGCTCCTTATTAGCTTGTGTGCCACGCCAGATTGGGGCACTTGCCTTGCTTTGCATTGGAGCAACCTTGATAATAGCTAGGCCATTCCCACAGCCATGGATCCAGGTTACCATCATTGCCATAGATTGAGGAACCCCCTGTAGTCCCAGCCCCTCCTGTTGCTCATGGTTACTGAGCATCAGTGTCTTGCCTCTTGCCTTCCCCATGTATGTCTCCCGGCGACTTCCTTGCAGCCACTAAGTCAGAGACCAAAGGACCCAGCCGGTATCCCTGCAGACACAACCTGAAGCCATCAGTTCACCTCCTCTCCCCTCCATCTCCTCCCTAACACTCTGCCCTGTGACACAGCTGCTTTACATCCCTCTCAGAAGAGGTACTTGGACAACCAACAACCGTCCATCCACAAACAGTGGCAACTTCAATAAAACACCTTATCTTTTCTTCCCTTTAAATATCAATATTATATTCCAAAAGTACCACTCTTAATATGTCGCTCTCCTGGTTTAAAACCCTCCCACAGTTCCCCTTTGCCTGCAGAATAAACCAGCATGTCCTTAAAGTGGCACTGAAATTTGGCAATAATCTCCAGTCTTTTCTTTTACTTGCGCTGTATTCCAGCCAAAATAAACCAATCACTACTCCTACACCATATCCGTAAGTTTTCTAGCTGTGTTTCTTGTTTCATAACTTTATCTCTTCCAGAAGAATCCTAAGGACCCTCATTTCTTCCTATAAAACATTTCTATATTTTTCTGATCCAGATCAAATGCTCCTTCTTTTATGAAGACTTCCTTGATTCTCATTTCCCTGTGTGATAGCTTGTAATGTGTTTCCTAGTATTATTAGTTATTCACTCATTTAAACTTTTCTTTTAAATTCTAAGCTCCTTGAGGGTAAAGGCAGTATGATCTATCTCTACCACCCTTCCAGTACAAAGTTAAATTACATGAGCACATGATATTTGCTCAAAAATGTTAACTCTAATCAAACAGCAGAGCAAGCTGTCTGGCAACACTCAGAGAGGCTGTGGTGTTCTATAGTTCCTGAGGCTCAGTAATACTGCACAAAATCAGAAAAAAGCAAGAGGCCTGGGGTCAGGTTGATTGGTTCTGATGCTGCTATTTAACACCTCTGTGGTTTACAGCAATTTTTTTCCCACAAGTCTCTTGTCCCTCCTAGGTTCTGCATAAAAATAACAGTATCTACCACACATGATTCTGTTGAGAATTGTGTACCATTTTAAATGTCTGGCCCAGGACCCAAAACCTCATGTCCTGATTTTGCATTCTAAACCTCCAAGGCCCTGGGCCTCCCTGTGTTATTTCTGATGCAGCAGCCTTAGGTCTCATGGTCACAAGGACTATGACACTTGGAAGCTGCTGGACATGAAGTGTACTCCACTGATGGGACTATGGGCTGTGCGTCTTCTCCACATCCATAAGAGCCTCAGGCCAAAGGACTTATCGGCTACAACAAATGATGAGTTGGGCATGAAAAGCCCTTCTCATCTCTCCTCATTGAGTTCCACATAGAAACATCACGGCCTACGAGACTTAAAGCCAGAAAGAGAAGATGTGCCTTTTTAAACAATCAACTTAGCAGAGAGTGTGGAAAATAAAACCTCAAAGGAACTTCACAGTATTTTCCATATTTATTTCCTCACAATGTCTAAACAGTATTACAGAATTGTGCAGAATTTCTGAGACACAAAAAAGAAAGAATAATCCATGAAGTAGGATGAAAAGGGGAAGGAATTATTTCCTTGTCTCTAAAAGAATCACATTAGAACTTCTTGTGCTTCCAGTAATAATGTTAACATGCCGATCTAAATGCATCTTGTCTTCAAGCTTGAGATTTTGTGTCATAGTAATAGAGGTTTAAACAGTGTTTATAATTATATGAAATTGCATGGCTGGGAGTGGAAAAGAACTCAGGCAGACTTCATCAACAACACAGAAGAGGTGAAAACTCAGAAATAACGTATTAGAAATCAATACAATCCCTTGTGAAATATAGCATTTCACACACAGAATCATAAACTCAGCCCACTGATAACATTAGCTATTAATGCCATGGCAGAGGAATTAATTTCGTTTGGAGTAAAAACGTCGCTTCTGTGACTAAACTTCAAAGATGTCATTTTAAATGAAGAGAACACTGTATGAAAGTAACTCAAGCTGACACTAAAATTTATTTCTCAAAACAAACATTTTACTGGAAGCCCATACATTTCCAAAATTACTTTGCTTTGTAAGAAAAGTGGCTGACCTTGAGATTACGCTACATTCACTCAAAAAACCTGAAGTCATTGCCCGTGAACAATGTTTAAGTAGAGAGGGAAACCTAAACACGTATTTTTATTATATTACACTTACACATACAAATATATATGTACTTGCATATGCAAATCTATTTTTACATATGTGTATGTGTACGTATATTTATACCTAAGACTCCCTCAACCACTGACTGATAGCACACAATCTATGTTCTATTTATCTTAGAACCTCAGCATTTGGTTCAGTGCCTTGAATGTAGTAAGTGATCCATAAATTTGTTCTGTTGACCTGCAATCTTTACAGGTCGAGTTGCCTCTAGGGATTTAACAGATTCAAATATGTCAAATGTCTTAATGAAATAAGGTCAGAAATTTAGAGAGCTGACCATATCAAGTAGACAAGTATTCTATTATTACATTCCTCAAAAGAACAAAATCTTATCAGGGAGGTAGGTATAAAGAGGTTCTTAAATGTGCCATAAGCATGCTTCTAATCTACCAATTCTTGATTGAATGAAGACCAGCAACCAGAAAGTATGATTTTTGTTCTCTGAAGATCATCTAGATTAATTATTGAGGAAACAAAGAGACAGAAGCCACATACTGAGTCCCTTGGTCAGTGTACCGAGACCTGGATCAGGGAATCCAGGGGGAGAGCAACAGCAGTGATCCCTCCACTGATGGGCAGAAGAGGACTCTCAGGTGTAGTCAGCACTAATGTGAATGGTTATGCAAGCAAAATATTACTTCCTGGTTCCATTTTTGCATATCTACTATGTTCCCTATGGAATGCATTCGTAAACATAATACACAAAAATCTGTCATTAGACTCTCTTGGGGAGAAACAGACAATGAAATGTAAACACAATAAATAATTATATAGTGAGTTTGGAGCTGGTGGTTTCTATGGCAAATAGAGCTGGGAAAGTAGAACCAGAAGGGCAGAGGGTGATTGCAAATGTCAACAATGTGGCCAAGTCAATCTCTTGCAGAAGGCAACCCATGAGACAAGCACATAAAAGGTCGAGGGATGAACACATCTAGAGATGAACTTAAGCCCTAAAGGAAAACTATTAACTAGAAGAGAGATGAGCATTTGTATCTAGACATACAAGTATAGGTGGAGGAAATAAAAAGGAATAGAAGAAAGTAGAGAAGAAAATAGAGAGCATTGTAATACTGAGGCTCAGAGCTGGATCTTCCTAGATAAAGAGCTTTCTTAGGTTGAGCATCATAAAGGGGGTGGTTAAATAGTTCTGTATTTCCCCTAATCAAGCTCCCGAGATGTAGGACAAGACACTGCAGGGGCCACCTGGAACTTTCCTTTGGCTTATACTTGTACTATTAATTGAACGCTTTGAAAAGTATTGCTGGACTGACTAATGAATATTTCAGGAAGCCCAGATATATCTGTACAGCATAGTAATTAAAAGAGGAGGAATAAAACACATATTCATCAGAAAATTAATATTGCTGAAGGCTGATTCTTCTGAAGAAATGCCAGGTGACCTTGGGGCCTAAGGGTTTCAGGCCCCTGGGCTTCAGTGCATTTTTTATACATTTCCATCTACACCCTTGGGAGCAAGCAGGAGTACGCCACCTCATTCAGCCCTGCCTCGGTCAGCGTTCTCCAGCACTGCTCTGTTAGCATTCACACTTTCATTCTGTGCTGAACATTGTGACGTTCAACGACAGTGCATGGTGATCCCTAGCAGTTACTGTTTTTAATTGTCGGTGTCGTCACCACAGAGAAGGCAAATAGAGGAGAACATTCCAGACGTGTGTGTGTGTGTACGTGTATGTGCACGTGTGCATGTGTTTAGAATGAAGTGGAAAGATTGCAAGTACAAAGACCAGAAAATGTATGACTAGACAAAAGTTAAAGGGTTTTGTAAAATCAATTTATATGCTTACTCTTGTTTCATATGTATTATAGAAAGGGTTTTGCATATATAGGTGTTTACAATTTATTTTTAAACCATGAAAATATTTTCATGCATGTTTAAAGACATGTCATTCAAGTGTTAATAGCATGTTTCTCCCAAGTGAGTAAACTTGCAGAATTTGGGACAATGTTTAGCACTGAAGATTTCTATCTCAAGGAGCCCTAGCTAGTTATAGAATGAACTCTGCTCCAATCTATCTTGTCTCTCACTTAGTCTAGTTGATAAAGGCAAGACATCAATCAGGAAAGAGCATAACTATCTAGTGTTTTAGGGAGAAATATGGACACCTTAGCAAGAACATGAAACTGTTTTGGAATAATTTGAATTTAGAGAGTTTAGATGAACATAGGTCAAAAACATAACTTCTTGAAAAATGTCATTGTCATAGAAATCAGACTCTACACTGGAGGGATGCAGTTTCCTTAAAAGTTTCAAACAGGATTCCTTTTAACAAACACTAAACTGATAAATATACCCTTAAAAGCTGTGATATTTAGATGCGTAAAATCGAAATGTTCAATAAAAACAAATTTTGGTTACATAAATACATGCCCAACATATCCAACTGCCCTGTCAACATTCTCTTTCTCTGTAAATGATACTTTCTCTGTAAATCCAGTTAATCAAGGTGACCTCCAAAAGTGCTGAATCCTAGCTCTTCCTCGTATAACCCTCTTTCCTCCAGCAGAAATCTCTCCTCCTTTCCATTCCTTTTCATAGCTCATCTCCAAGAAAGCTAAGTGTGCAGCTGATATGGAAGACAGGTGGTTAAGAGCTGTGTTTCTGGATAGTGCAGACGTGGATTTCAATCTTGGTCTGCTACTCACCTGCCGTGTGACCTTGAAAGTGACTACTTCACCCTTCTGAGTCTTTTTTTTTTTTTTTTTTAGTTGAGATGGAGTTTCATTCTGTTGTCCAGGCTGGACTGTAGTGGCACAATCTCAGCTCACTGCAATCTCCGCCTCCCAGGTTCAAGTGATCCTCCCACCTCAGCCTCCCAAGTATCTGGGATTACAGGCATGGACCACCACACCTGGCTAATTTTTGTATTTTTAGTAGAGACGAGGTTTCACCATGTTGGCCATGCTGATCTCGAACTCCTGACCTCAAGAGATCCACCCACCTTGGCCTCCCAAAGTTCTAGGATTTCAGGTAGGAGCCACCATGCCAGGCCTCCATTCTGAGTCTTAACATCCTCATCTAAACTGAAGATAAAAAAAAAAACCTACTTCATACTTCTGTGATAATTAACTAAAATAACATACATAAGGCATTTGGCAATTAAGTATTCAATAAAATTTAAATATTATTATTGAGCGTATTATTACTACTAGATAATGGGCTACGAGGGAGTCACAAACAGGCCACGTGAACTCATGTGAAAAAAATATTAAATACGCTGCTCCATAATTGCATTGTAATATCTAAAAGCTACAGCAAAAATACATATTTATGTTTTCCTGTCTTCTGTAAGAATAAAATGTTTTGACATCTAAAAACAATGGACTTTTTTAGGATTGGGCAAGCAATTGAACACTAAGTGACTGTCCAGTCAATGCATGCCACTTTGCTTCATGTTTCACTGAACTTTCATTGACATTTGTTTTAACATGGACCGGATGGATGAAGAAGGATAGAAGGGGACCCATCTGGGAAGGCTGGGCCTGAGTTCATAATGTGATATTTGCATGACATGGCATTACTTGTCCCTCACTTCTTATCTGGATTAAAAAAACACTACAAAATGTAAACTACCAATGCATTCTTCTACTCCCAACAAACCTATCCTCCATCAGAGTTATCTCTCTAAAATGCAGAAAGAAATTTAATCCCCAATTGCAGATACATTCCCTGCCTGTGTAGAATTTAGCACAGGACCCAAGGCCATTCACAAGCCAATGCTATGCCAGAATAATCTATTGCTGTTTCTAATCACAAATCCAAGGCTCTAACCACCCCTTACTAATCAGAGCTCCCAATCGAGTGTGTCATACAATCTCATATCACGGCACGTGCTTCTCGATCTATCGAAAATACCTGAAAAGACTGTTTCTTGACCTAGTGAAATCCACACTGTCTTTCTCCTCCTCTGTACCATCTCCAGTTGTATCTGATTTTGTCACCTCTCTGTGGATCTGGCTAACAGACTCAGAGTATTAGGGTGAAAAGCAGAAGCAAAATATTTCTTGCTTCTGGACTTTGTGGTAGAGACCAAAGGGAAAATACCAAAATTTGGTGCCTGAGAATGAGAATGAAATTTAAATTTGGGGAGTCCAGTCTGCCTTTTCCTATACCAATAGTTATAAATTACCAAATATAACTACATAAATAAGACACAGAAGGGAAAAGATGAGGGGAGATACTGGTAGGAGTCACAGAGCTAAAAATACAAAACAGATACAGGCAATAGGAGGCCGTCTGATTGTCATGGGATAGTATTGAGATAGAAACGGGGATGCGCCCCCCAGATTCCCCTTCAAGGAAGAACCTTTGCCTACCTATCAGCAGACAGCTTCTGACTACCAGCTCCTTCAGTCTTCCTCTCAGCCACAAAGAGCTTCCTTGTCTAAGGGACTTTGGAATCATCCTTGACTCCTGTCTATTGTAGTCCACACTCAATTGACTGGCAAATACGGTTAGCTCTGCCTTTAAGCTTCTCATCAGCACCTCTACCATTGCGATCTTAGTCTCAGTCAGTGGCTCTCACTGGGAATGATTTTGCCTCCTAAGGGATATTTGGCAATGTCTGAAGATACTTTTTTCTTTTCATAAGTGCTGCGATGCTACTGGCATCTATTTGACTCTCTACTCATTGATGAAGCCAATGATGCTACTAAACATTCTACCATAAACAGGATGGCCTCCTACAAGAAAAATGATCTGGGCCCAAAAGTCAACAGTGCTGAGACTGAGAAATTCTAATCTGAGCCACCACCACCTCTTACCCGGGTGACGTCAGTACCTTCCTCCAGACTCCTCTGTTTCTTTTGCAGTCTGGGTTATCTTTCAAGAATATTAACTGGTTCACAGCACACTACTCTCAATTCTCTAAGGTTCCTCATCACATTAAGAATAAAATTTACAACTCTTGCCTTGTCCGCAAGGCCTGTTTGAGTTGGCCTCTGACCACTGCTCTGACCCTTCTTTCTACTTCTCCTTCTACTCTCCTTGGATCACTATTCCCACGTCTCATTGGCCTTTTATCGTTCCTCCAAAATGGTAGGGCCCTCCTGGCTCAAGACACGCATTCTCCCTTCAGTTATTTTCCAGGCCACATTCTTCAGCTCTATGTTCAAGTGGCCTCTTTTCAGAGAGGCCTGCCATGACCAGTGTATCTACATTGCATCCTTCCCTTCATTGCCCATCACCCTTGTCCTGCTGTATTTTTCTTCATAGCACATATCATAATTCTAGTTTGTGTTTGTTTATCATTTATCTGTCACACTATACCACAAAGAACTTGGTCTTCTTTGGTCTCCACTATATCCCCAACACCTCAAACAATTCTGGCACATAATAGGTCCTCAATAAATATTTGCTAAATGAATGAATGTATGAAGCTACTTGCAACAGCTTTCTCAACATCTGTGTGGGAAAGTGGCTTAGTTTCAAGAGTAGCAGGGAGGGCATGGTGGACTGTTAGAACATAAGTTTCCCCCATAGGCTCCTAGATCATTTCTGATTTGGCGTTAAACTATTTGTTCATTTATATTTCTTTCTACCATTAAATAACATCTTGATGTGACCCTAAGAGGTTAATAGATATTCAGCTGGTGTTTTTAAATTTGTATGTCCTATAATATCTACATTCTCCTCATCCAAATGTGACATTTTTATAGTAGCAACATTCTGAAAGTGGTAATTCTATAAAAAATACTCTGTCACTAAGAAGGGAGATTATGATTCTTTTGCCTATTTTTAAGTCTTTAGCAATTCTTCTCTTGAAACCATCTTTTAATATACAGTATTTTCAGAGGAACTTTGAGGAAATGGAGCAACATATTACCCACAACTGGGAACAATTCTGTATTTTCCTATTAGTTCTTATATTCCAGGTAGTGAACTTGAGCTTATTTCCTGATCAGAATTATGGTTAAAGCATGACTGCCACCTCCTAGCGTTGTGGATATATAATGCCATGCTCTCCATCCGTAATCTCCTTAAAGCTTCTTCAGCCTTCACTGTCTTTCCTAAATCTTTCTATCACTATGAACTTTGTTGCTTCGATTCCAGGACATGTAGAGTTTCAAACAAAAAATTACACCAGAAAAAAGTTAAATGAGCAAGGAAAATTTTATTCAAGCTACTGCAATAGAGGAAAGAAAATAACTGAACTCAACTTTACTGAAACACTAGGCAGAAGTGTTTTTAAGTACTGGGGCAAGCAAGTGGAAAAGTACTGGAGGACATTAGGGGTGAGGTTAATTGATGGACATGTTGAGCACATTGAGTTATTTCTGAATTTGCAAATTTTTTTTTCTTTGTGATTAAATCATCTATGTCTGTTAATTGACTTCCATCAAAATTAGACTCTTATCCTCCCATAAAGAATGGAGATGGCACAGGGGCACTATCTTCTTTGATGTTTACACTTCAGAGATGGCTTCCAGGCCCTTAAGAAAGAGATTTTCTTGGCTATAAAATTGGCAAAAGTCTGGAAATAGATTTACATATCAAAAGGACAGAGAAAGTATTTATAACTGTATTTTTCTAAAATTAAGGCTCTAAGTAAAAGGGAAATCAGGGCCTATGGTCAAGAAGAAACCTGTCTAAAGTTTAGTCAACCCGAAAGGAACATTAAGTCTGCCGGGGTCAAGATTGCATTATTAGTAAACTGCTGTAGATGCATCCATTTTAGTCAGTACAGTTGTTGACTAGAAGTCTCCATTATTGAATTCCTATCCCCATTTCCATGAAATCAATTATCTATTATAGCATGTGTGTGTTTATGTGTTGTGTGTGCCTTTATAAAGGACCTTTGGGGACTTTGGAAGGGTTCTTGTTGTTTTCCCTGCTTACAGCAGACTGAATGTTTGCGTCCTCCCAAAATTGATATGTTGAAACCTTAATCACAATGTGATGTTATTAGAGATGGGGCCTTTTGGAAGTAATTAGATCATGAGAACGGAGTCATCATTAATGGTATTGGTATCCTTACATTAAGAGGCCAGAAATCTAGCTAGCTCTCTTTCAGCCATATGGGGATACAATGAGAAGTCAGCAAGCTTGCAACCTGGAAGGAGGCCCTCATCAGTAAATGACCATGCTGGTCCCTCAATCTTGGGCTTCCCAAACTAAAGAACTGTGAGAATTAAGGGTTTGTTGTTTATGCCATTTAGTGTATGATATTTTATTATGATAGCCTGAGCTGGCCAAGACATTGCTATGGGCTCTATTTATAGGCAATATTATCTCCCATATTAACTTCAATATAATGATTGATATCATTAATTTTATCAACAAGTGAGGTTCTATAGAGGACTTCCAGACCTGGTCTGGCAATGGCCAAATGCGGAAATTTCAAGGACAGCAAGAAACCCTCACTAGATCCCCTCACCTTTGTGGCCTCCCTAGAAAATGTGCTGGGGCTGTCTGAGCATATTGATTGTAAATTCTCAGTGAAATTTATGAAAATTACCCTGGAGCTTCACAGGTCTTGCAGCTCATAAGACTACATTCAAACACCTTTCTCAAATTAAAAAGTTACTGTCAATTCTGTGATTCAAGTAATTGAGTGCCTGAGGAAAGAAAGCCACTGCAATGGAAAAGGAATGCAGACCTTCAGGCTGCTGTCTTGCTTTGGCTCAGCGGATGCTCCAAAGTTGAGATAATAGTGATGTAGGCCCCCATGCTTCTCCAGAGCACTGAGCAAGAGTGTGAGCCCTGAGTTTGAGAATAGAGCCTCTTGGGTTCCCAGAGCACAGAACTAAGTCAGCTAAGACTTCCATTGTTGACCTCATTTTCTACCCATTCAACAGAAAAAGTAATATATTCTGTTCTTCCAAATTAATCTTCTAAGTCACTTAAAAAATAAATCTCACGCAAGTGGATCTTCCATGTAATAACAAAATTAATTGGATAAGGTAGTTGGAGAGGGAGGCCTTCAAGATCATGAGAAAGAAATGAAAGACAGTATGCAAGAAGCAGAAATATATATATATATATAATCTCAGCTTGTATTCAATGGCGATTAACACAGAGAGAGAGCACTTTGCACACATTAGCTTATCAATTTTCACTATAATGCTTTTTTCATTACCACTGTAGTAAATTGGAATATTGTCCCAATTCTTCACTATGTTATCATAAATTACAGAGACAACCACTGCCCCTGCCCCCCAACGATTTCCACCTGCTCACATGTAAATAAAGCTGTGTTCAAAACATGTTCTTAAAATGTTGAGAGCTGGAAACTGAATTAAACATTGATGTTTCTGCCTGCTTATGGAAAATTCGTATTTCCATTTTACGGTGTTTTCTGGAATTGAACTTTCTCAAAGCTTTCTTTTACAAAATGGAGAAAAATGCACACAAACTGAGATGATCTCATGCCACTAAGAAATTAGCTGTTTAACAATAATGTGAAGGATTTCACTGAATATAGAATTCCAGTAAGACGTATTTATATTTCTCCTCTTTATGAAAATAGTAACAAGTCAGTAGCTTGTCAATAAAATTAAGTATACAAATGCTCTATTTTCTGGCTAGTTCTCTTCCCCAATAATAACAGCATAGCACTTATACATCAATTGTACCATAACCTTAAATGAACCAAGGGCTATAGTCAGCAAAGTCAGAACAGACATACATCAGGTGTGGCTTTGAGGGTAAAGATTTCACCTCACCTAAAGACTATTACTTCAGATAATATGTACTAACTATTGTAAAGTACCAGCTATTATACTAAGCATGTAGCATTATGTAATTTATGCAAAGTTATACAAGTCTGGCTGGGCTACTTAAGTTAGTTTCTAGTCTAAGTCATAAACTTTATATTAAATGGTATATACCTTTTAAAGAAGGAGTATATTTATATGATTCAAAAATAAAAACTTTAAATATATATATAAACTTTAAATATATCTATTAAATATATATAAAGTTTTTATTTTTGAATATATATGATTCAAAAATAAAAACTTTAAATATATATAAACTTTAAATATATATATTAAGTATGTATTAAATATCTATAAAGTTTTTATTTTTGAATCATATATATATATATATATATATATAGTATCCTTCCAACCCTTGTCCCAAATCCACCCAACTTTCACCACCATCTTGTATCATGACAGACGATTACAATTTGTCATCTTTTGTGTATCATACCAAAGTTCTTTTTGCATATCCTCTATTTATTTTAGTTTAATAAATAATTATCAGCCTAAAATGCTGGTGTGAAACAGAATAAAGTAATATTTCAATAAAAGCAAAAGCTAGTTTGATGATAAAATACTTTTTACTGAAGTAGATACATTTTTCTATATCACCTTTTCTTCATACAGCTGAAGTTTTATAATTCTATTTCACTACTTCATTTTTAGCTAGGGCTTAAATCAATCAAGAAATATGCCCATTTGTCTCAAACAGATTTGGCAAATAATTGTGAATTACACCTAAAGGGGAATCTAATTTCTAAAGAGCAAGCATAAACAGAAATGAATTTGCAACGTTATTCTCAAATCTAGTATTGATGTTTCACAGGTGTGCTAATTAATTAGAGGATCAGATCTTATCAGACACAAAAAGTTCTTTGAGAATTCATGTGAAAATAGAGTTCTAACTTTCACTGTTACATTAGTAACTGAGATTGCCACTGCAAAGGAAGGAAAGAGATTACTGGTAATTATTATCCAAACTGAAATAAGAAGCAGAATTGCCAAAAATGAAAGTAGGACAAGCTCATACCTTATTGTCAGGAAAATTTTATTGGGCCTTGATTTGATGTCCTACATTTGTTTTAACTTCATCTTTCAAATAATATTGTCTGTGACTTCCAAAGAGTGACAATGTAGATAAATGCTTGAAAAGCTAAAATTAGGACAAAAGTCTCATAACAACTTGTCAAGATTAAAATACGTGTCATAAGAACATGGTTGTGTTTCTCAATTGGTGATCGTTTTAGTTGACTATTGCTGTAATAACCTTGTGTAACAAAGCACACCCAAGTCCCGTGGCTTATAACAACAAGCATTTATTTTTCTCCCTTACACTTTTGCAGGTTGGTTATGACGGTTCAACTCAGGCTATGGGTCAGCTGGTCTTGGCTCTAGGCTACACGTGGACTTCAAATCTGTGTCATTCATCTCTACCTTGTCCTTGGGCAAACCCAGAGCATGTTCTTCTCACAGGGAATGTGCTTTCAAAAGCACACGAAAGCAAGGCAAAATAACATCAGCATATTTAAGCCTGCAGTTTGTATCACATCTCATGCAATGATACAAGTCACATGGCCACGCCCAATATGGAGCATATGCTGTATGGGCTAGTACTTCAAAGCTCCCTGGTAAAAGTGAATAATTTATAAAAATATAGTGAAGAATTGGGGCAATATTCCAATCTACTACAATGGTAAAGAAAATAAGCATGATACTTTCAGAGGTTAGAGTCTTTGGCAAAACTTCGGCATATCTTGACTGTCTAGCTGTAGAAAAATACCAAGAATTGTCTATAGAAAGCCAAAGCCAGATAATAGGTTAAATGCTAGCTTCAGTCTGCAAATATATTTATACATTTATTCAGGCATCGGTTCTTCTAAAAAATATCAAATGGTTCCTGATTGCTCTTCCAAAAACTACCAAATGCTGTGTAATTTTCAAATGCATTGTCTAAATGTGACAATGGAGACACATTTGTGAGAAACAGGCCATGTCCCAATAGATGTCACACCTAGTAGTGAAAGACACTTAGAATGTGTAGGTACAAATGCTTTGAATGTTAGAAAACAGAATTATCTATCGTTATGCGAGCATTAAATACAAGCCCTTAATGTAGTCTATAGAGTGTCATCACCAGATTTGATGTTTGTAAATATCACTCTGTCTTGTGTTGTAGTGAATAAATTAAAGGTAGTCACGGATCAGGAATGGATAGGGTAGACAAATTAAGATATCACAGGAGTAGCTTAAGAGGATAATATTAATAGCTTTGACTAGGATGGTTGCAGTCAAGGAAAAGAATGAAAAGTTTAGGAAATAGATCCAACACATTTGATATTGCATTAATGAATGTGGAGGTGAGAGAGTCAGGGAAGTCAAAGGTAGCACCAAGTCTCTCACTTAGGTATTTAAACAGATGACATGCTTTGCTTAGATGTGAACAGTGGAGGAAAAATAGATAAGGAAGATTATAAGTATTGCCTAAGATGTAAATTTGAAGTGTACATTTGGGATATACAATGGAAGGTATATAGTACACATTTGAAAATGTGGTCTGAAGTTCAGAAGAGATCTCTGGTCTAGAGATGTAAATGTAAAAGTTATATGCATAAAAATGGTAATTGAAGACATAGGAGTAATGAGATCGCCTAAATATAGATTTAAAAGGAAAAAAAAAAAAGGCCTTAAAATAAATGCTGAGGAACACCAATATTAAATGGTCTGGCAGAGGAGGAGGTTGAACCTGAAAAGTCATTTTAGGAAGAGATGACAGAGAAACACATTTAGGAAAATGTGAGTGACAAAGCCAAGGAGGAAAAATTGCTTCTAAAAGGAGGAAGTAGTCAGAAGTGTATAGCACTGCTGAGAAGGAAATATGTCAGGTAAGAAGCACCCAGTGTATTTCATGACCTGGAAGTAATTGGTGACCTATACAGCAGCTTTAGATGAGATGAGGCATAGAAGGTAGAGTGTAATATAACAAAAATGAGAAGAGGATGGGGAGAGTACACAGCAAGTATAGAAATTCATTTTGTGGATGAGATCAAATATAGACCAAGAGGCCATGTGGAGTTTAGAGAAGACATTGAGCATATTTAAATTATGATGAGACTGAGGCAGTAATGAGGCAGACTTTGCAGATGAGAAGACAAGGTGCATAATCAATAAAGCAGAGCACTTGTAAAAGGCTCAGGAATGAGATGCAGGGTGCAAGTGGAGATAATGGTCTGAGCAGAAAGGAAGATCATGACCGCCATTGAATTAGGAGAAACAGATTGATGTAGGTGGAAGGAAGTTTGTACATTTCATTGTCAGAAGTAGATATATTTCCCTTCTAAGACTAATATTATATTTATTTCATAGTAGATCAGGTCAGTTCCTGGGGATGAGGAATGACCACTAATAATTACAGTTACTACTTACTGAGGATATACTATGTGCCAGCCATTGTTTAATAGAGGCCAGGAGGGGCCACTTAATCACTAGAAGACAGAAGTACTCAATTACCATAATTGTCAGCAAAATTTGAGCACAGGTCAGGGGGACTTATCTATAGTAACACTATGCCTGCTGAGAGGCAAAACAAAATGAGCAGCCATTCAGAAAAAAAAAGACAAAATTGGGGGAACATTGAGCGATGTCAGTGAGGATGGCGGAGTACGAAGCTCTGAAAATATTTTTATTTATTTAAAAAAAATGAGAATATTAGCCAAAAAATGCAAATTAAACTTTTTCAGGACTCTGACAATCAAAGACTTGCAACAATCCAGAGAGCACTTCTTTGAAAAAATAACTGAATCTTACTAAGAGAAGCAAGTCCTGGTATTTTAACTTACCCTATTCCTATAATACCCTAAGTCCTGGTATTATACGTACCCTATTTTCACTTATTCCTATTCCAATCTCCCCAGTTCTGTGGGAGCCTTGAAAACCAGCAACTTCACAATCACAATGAAAACCAGAAGACTAGCAACCACTGGAAGGGTTCAATATGTTTGACTCTCTTCTCTCCTCTCCTCTTAAATCCCAGTTCCAGGAAAATGTCATTATTTGATTTCTCTGGAAGTTCCCTGGGAAACTCCATTTGCAGAGCTTGTGTTTATTTGACCTGACTCAGAGTTTACCTGATGCAAACAGCCTTTTTCTCAGGAGTGTTTGCAAAAAAAAAAAAAAAAAAAAGAAAGAAAGAAAGAAAAGAAAATAGTACAATTGTTTAACATCATTATTGACTGTGGCAGTGATAACAATGGGGCAAAAAATAAGCTGACCCCAAATTTTTTTAAAAGAACAGCTTGTGAACTAGGGGTCCATAGAAGACTTTGAAAAGCTTTCAGGGAATCTGAAAGGCCATGCACTGGCATAGGGCTGTGTGTATGCTCAGGAAACATCAGGAAAGGTCATAAATTATCATCCCTGGCTGACTTTAAGGCTCTTTGCAAGAAGGAAATTAAGGCTAAGATAAGAGTTGTAAACTGCCTGAGACGTGCCAGCACACACAGAGCACACACAGAGAAACCCTCAGCAAGGCTCAGAGGCATTGATTCCAGGAATTTAGGTAAATCATCATTACCTGACCACTAACCTAACCAAGCAGAGGCTGTTTTGGCCACACATAACTAAGAAAGCAGAGTTTAAAACAACAAATTCAGGCCGGGCCCGGTGGCTCACGCCTGTAATCCCAGCACTTTGGGAGGCCGAGGCGGGTGGATCATGAGGTCAGGAGATAGAGACCATCCTGGCTAATACGGTGAAACCCTGTCTCCACTGAAAATGCAGAAAATTAACCAGGTGTGGTGGCGGAGCTTGCAGTGAGCCGAGATCACGCCACTGCACTCCAGCCTGGGCGACAGAGTGAGACTCCGTCTCCAAAAAATAAAAATAAAAATAAATAAATAAATAAATTCAGTAAAGTGACCAAACAAAGCAACAACAGTAGAATAGTAGCAGCAAACAGCAGCAACAGTAAACTCTGAAGTGACTAACAAAGCAATGGCAACAGAATAGCAGCAAACAACAATAGCAATAAACCCTGAAGGGGCAGGGAGAATCTGACTTCCAGAGCTGCTATTTTGTATATTTTAAAAGTCCAAATGTAACCAAAAATTTAAGGTACATACAATGAAGCAAGAAAACTATTGCCCATACGTAAGGGAAAAAAAGGCAGTCAATGGAAACTTCTTGAGTAAATTTAGACTTTGGATTTACTAGACAAACATTTAAAACCAGGTTTTTAAAAATTATTTTTATTTTACTTTAAGTTCTGGGATATGTGTGCAGAATGTGCAGGTTTGCTACACAGGTATACATGTGCCATGGTGGTTTGCTGCACCTATCAACCCATCATCTAGGTTTTAAGCCATGCATGCATTAAGTATTTCTCCTAATGCTCTCCCTCCCCTTGTCCCCAACCCCCAACACGCCCCAGTGTGTGATGTTCCCCTCTCTGTATCCATGTGTTCTCATTGTTCAACTCCCACTTACAACTTAGAACATGCAGTGTTTGGTTTTCTGCTCCTGTGTTAGTTTGCTGAGGATGATGGTTTCCAGCTTCATCCATGTCCCTGCAAAGGACATGAATTCATTCTTTTTTATGGCTGCATAGTATTCCATGGTGTATATGTGCCACATTTTCTTTATCCAGTCTATCATTGATGGGCATTCGTGTTGGTTCCAAGTCTTTGTTCTTGTATATAATGCTTCAATAAACATATGTGTGCCTGTGTCTTTATAGCAGAATGATTTATAATCCTTGGGGTACATACCCAGAATGGGATTGCTGGGCCAAATGGTATGTCTGTAAAACCAGCTATTTTTAATATGTTAAATAAACAAACAAAAAAAGTCTTTTTAAAAAATGAAAGAAACATATGAGAATAATGTATTGACAAATAGAGAATATAAGTAGAAACAGAAATTATTAAAATATAGAAATTATGAAGTTGAAAAGTACAATAACATGTTAAAAATTTGCTAGAGAAGCACAAAAACTGAAGAGAGCTGGCAGAAGACAGAATCAGCAAACTTGAAGAATGCTCAATTGAGATTACCCAGCTTGAGAAATAGAAAGAAAAATTAAAGAAGAAAAATAAATAGAGCCTCAAAGACCTATGAGGTGCCATCAGCACACCAACCTACGCAAAATGGGAGTCCAAGATTGAGAATTGAGAGAAAAGGGGGCTGAAACAAAATTTCAAAAAATGATGACCAAAAACTCCCCAAATTTGATGAAAAGTAGTATTTTAAACATCCAAGAAACATAATGAACTCCAAATAATATAAACTCAAAGATATTCACACCAGACATGTCATAATCAACATGTCAAAAGACAAAGATAAAATCTTGAAAGCAGCAAAGAGAAGAATTCATCGTATGAAAGCAATCCTCAATAAGACTAAAATCAGTTTCTCTTCAGGAGTCATGGAGAGCATACAGTGGGAAGCCATACCCCAAGTGCTGGAAAATAGACTGTCAACAAAGAATTCTGTAATCAGAGAAAAATCCTCAAAACTAAAGGAGAAATTAAGACATTCCCAGATAAACAATTCCTTGTCACTTCCCAAAGCTGAATCAGTTTAGACTCAGAAACTGTTGCTTAAAAAGGTGGTCAGGTCCCCAGAAAAAAGGTCCCTGCAGCATCACAGTGTGTGTAAAATGTAATGATTCCTGTACTCCTTCCACAAAGAGGCCTATAACCATTTACCTAGATAACTGCACTGAGGAAAGAGAAATAGTCAGATACTTTGAGAGCTACTAGACACAGGCTGTATGTTGGTAGCACCTGGATTCTTAAAAGCATTGTCATAGCTCCTTATTAGAGTATGGTGATGTAGGGGCCATGGTATAAGACCTTATGAAAATTTTGGCTTACGGTGTATTTAGAGTCTATGAACTCACTCTGTGTTTATTTCCCGTTTCCTCATGTATAATTGAGACTGACATATGTATTGGTCCATTCTCACACTGCTATAAAGATATTACCCAAGACTGGGTAATTTATAAGCAAAAGAGGTTTAATTGATTCACAATTCTACATGACTGGGGAAGCCTCAGGAAACTTACAATCGTGGTGGAAGGCAAAAGGGAAGCAGGTACCTTCTTCACAAGGCAGCAGGAGAGAGAGAGCATGCAAGGGAAACTGCCACTTTAAAACCCATCAGATCTCATGAGAACTCCCTCACTATCATGAGAACAGCATGGGGGAAACGACCCCCATGATCCAATCACCTCCCATCATGTCCCTCCCTTGACATGTGGGGATTACAATTCAAGATGAGATTTGGGTGGGGACACAGAGCCAAGCAATATCGACATACTTGGATGCTGAAGTAACCTATACATTGGATTTTTGGTCTCTGAAATCAAATCTTTCATACTGGGGACAGTTCATCAGAGGCCTTTGAAACTGAACCATCCAGAAGCTGGTCTGATATGGAACTGGAATGGCCTATTGAAGGTGTCACTGAAGTATCATCTCAGAGGCAAAACTATGCAAGGAGTGGGTGTCATCCTCTAAGATGCAGTATCACGTTGCATCAGAGCCCTCTATCTGGTGTCACATTCCCAATATGAAAAATGCATGGGTCCGGGAAACAAAGGATGAAAGCAAGAATGATCTCATTTCCCAATAATCCACTGGGGATTTTGTGCTCCCCATCTCTGCAACACTGGACTCTCTATGGTTAGAGATCCTAGACCCAATGGGGGTTGGGATGTGCCCATTTGCTGGAGGACACAGGAAGGGTCCTATTGAATTAAAATCAGTGGCTGTTGCCAGGGAACTTGGACTTCTTGTGTCCAAGGACTAACATGAAAGACACAGTCTCTTTCAGAGACAAATGACCTTGAAAGGTAGAAAGATCTACAACTTCTATCACGCAGTGGAGTAAGGAGCAATATGTGTGAAACTGATGTGATTCCATTTGGGTGCCCTTTTGTAATCTTGCCCAGTTGTGACTGTAAGTAAATAAATGCAAAAACCCAAGCATGAGAAAGTGACACTTACCAGAAGTTCAGGTCTGTTGGAAATAAGAGTTTGTATCATATCACCATGACAGCCACTGAAATCAGCAGAGGAGCAAATGGAAGGCAACAGGAATTTAGAAATAAATTTAGTAAAGGAGGGAAGAAGTGAGTACCCATTTTAATCCTCAGATCAACTGTGGGAAACAAGACCATGTATCTCTCGTCAATATGAGACTCCTTCACAGGCAGTCATTGTTCCAAAGCTCCCTGTTGAGCTGTCTGAAACTTCCTGAGAGCTGTGTTACGGTCTGAGGCTCTTCCTACCCAATCTTCCTTCATTCTCACCCTCCCTTCACAGGTATAATGCCTGCATCACAACCTAAAGCCTTTCTCTGTTCACTCTCCTGTTTATTTTCCCCACATTCAACCTCTGGCATTTCTAACCTTCCTTGGCATCTACTTCCCAGAAAACCGAACTCCCTCACCATAAAAAGGTATCAAGAGTCACAAGGCATTATCACAGATGGTCAGTTGAGTCACGTAGACAGGGTAAAGAGACTGAAACGGAAGATCACTAAGCCCGTTTTTACTTCTCATTTTTACTAAACATAAACAAAACTCCTTTAAAACTTTTTAAATATTTGTCTTCATTCTTCAGTCTTCAAGAGAATACTGAAGTTTAAATCTGGAGATGGGAAAAAATTTTTATTAAGTTCTGTGATGCCTCTTTCCCCTTAAGGGAAATTTAAAAACTGACAGTAGTTTAGGTTTAGACATTGGAGAATTACTGATCTCAATTGTACAAGAAATTTGAGGCAACGTTATGCTTGTCAGTAGAACCTAGCCGCATGAATGTCATAATTCCTGTCAATTAAGATAAAGTCGTTGAGCCAATAATAATAAGATCCTCTTCTTCTGACTGGGTCTTAGGAGAACATATCAGTGTGGAATAATCACTTCCTCTGGTTTAACAGTCTTCAGTGAAGGCCACTCAGAATCAAGCCTGCTTCTAATGGATCTACTGGAGAGGTGGTAGATGACGGTACAGTGAGTGATGGAGGGCCAAGGAAGGTCTCCATCTAGACACTCCATTTACCTGTTCAGATAATACTCTGGGTCCTAATTTAAACCTAATGACTTTCCTGTATGAATAATTCAAGCAACAAAAACATAAAACTCTCTGCAGACACAGTGTCAGGGTCTGTTAATATCACATCAATGTCCAGCCACATCCATTTTAAGAGAAGATTCCTAAATCATGCAAATAACCTACAGTAACCCAGGAGTAGAAGATGGAGACAAAAGCTCAGTTCAAATAGCTACATGAGTCCCACTCAGCCTCCATGAAATGAAGAGTGCAGGGAGTAAAACCAAAAACTCCTGGGCCACATATGAATGGGTAACTATTGTCCTTCATATCTTTTCCTTCTCTATCCACAATGCTCCCAAATATTCCTCTTTCTTTTCAAAAAATAAATAAGTAGTTGGTTATGAAACTGTAGATACACTAGGGTGAATTTAGCTAAGCCTAACTTAAAAAGCTATTGTTTAAATGATACCATTCCACTAATTGAATGAAGCTTAAACTCTATTGGATTAAGTTAGTTGTGTGGCATAACGATGAAAAAAATAGGACTTCAGTGGCAAATAAATTTACTGTTCACATGCACTACAAAATCATTTCTTTGTCAAGCTGCCTGTCACCTTTAAGAGTCATTCAAAAAACATCTGTGTAGTAATTGTCACTTAATCTTAGCCTTGGGAAATGTGTAAGGTTTGAATGGGTGGAGAGAAAGACTGATATTTCATATGAAAAGATTAATATTTCACATGAAAAGGCAAATTTGCAGATTCAGGAAGTTATTAATCAGTGGATAATTGCATAGAGATGAGGAATGATTGATAAGACAGAAGAGTTTAGATGGAGACAGGTTTTTTATTTTTTTAATTTTGAGATTTTTAACAAATAGTCTATTTAATTTTTTTTTTCAATCCTTACAACTAAGGTAAGCGATATCATCTCCATTCTGCAGATAAGAAAACTAGGATTTCAAGATACTATCTAGTCCAAGATCACACTACTAGAAGGTTGACAGGCTACAGATAAAAGCTCAGGTCAAACAGCTAATTCATCTCCATTCAGCCTCCATGAAATAAAGAATCGTAGGGAGGGGCATGATACCAGAAAATCCTGGGCCACTTAAGAGAGATTTTTTCATTGCTGGATAAAGACAGTGAACTTTATCCTGCAGGCAAAGGAGCTACAGACTCTTCTGTGTTTCAGACATGATGTTGAAAGTGCATTGTTATTCTAGTGGAAAGTAGGGTGATTCGTTGGGGATGAAATGGTGGTCCAAAAGTGGGAGGACTTTGCGAGAACTCCAGTGCCCACCGCTTGTCTCCTTGGCTCAGCCTGCTCTGTTTATCCTTGTGGGGCTAATGGAAGAGACCTAAAAGATGTAGTTCACAGTTGCATTTTACTTCTCCGCAACTACTATTTTTCCTCTTCAATTAAGCAAAGGATAATTTGGAACTACACTTTTTGTCTTATTTCCTCACTCCCTTTACATTTACAGTCTTTCTAGAGCAAGGTATTTTGCACAAATTTCTAAATAGTAGTTTATAGGCTAGCAACTTTGAAGTCTATGGGATCTCCAAAAGGGGTTCTGTTATTTGTCCCTTGAACATGTGAACATTTTTTCATAAACTTGCATGTTTGTGCATAGGAGAACCAAAAGAACATACCCATGCTCATAGCAGCAGGATTCACAAGAGCCAAAAGGTGGAAGTAACCCAAATGTCCCTCAGTGGATGAAATGAAGAAAATGTGGTATATACCTAAGGGAATATTATTCAAACGTAAAAGGGAAGGAAATCCTGCCTCATGCTACAACATGGATGAGCCTTGAGAACATTATACTAAGTAAAATAAGCCAGTTAGACAGACAAATACTATGTGATTTCACTTATATGAGTGATCTAAAGCAATCAAATTAACAGAAGTAAAAAGTAGAATGGCAGTTGCTGGGGCTGTGGGGAGGGGGAATGGGGAATTGTTGTTCAGTTGGCATAGAGGTTTAGTTCTGCAAGATGAAAAAGTTATAGCAATCTATTGTACAACAATATGAATTTACTTACTACCACTGAACTGTGCAATTTAAAATCGTTAAGATGGTAAATGTTATGCTTAGTGTTTTTACCGTAATAAAAAATATTAAAATAGAAAAAATACTTATTCACAACAGTACATCCTTGAATAGAACATTTCATGATTAAACATCATGCCAACTAGGATAATAAAAAGTACTTATTAAGCACAAAAGTAAAAATAAGAACCAAAAAGAGCTGTTGATGGAGCAGAGCTTTGCACTTCCCTTGGGTCCAGAAGACATCTAATGACAACCACAGGTGTGAAGAAGGCAGGGACTGAAACCCAGGGTTCCAGTGAGAGGTTAACATTCACTGAGTTTACGGATACATCAAGCGAGGCTCCACACTTTTATTTGCTTTATTGCTTTTTCCCTCTCCCTAGACCCTAGGCCTAAATGCAGACATGATGGATGCTCTTGTCATATTGTGTGCTGATAACTGTCAGCCTTCCCCTCCCATTCTCACTATAATTTCCTTTAGGAGGTTTGACTTGCTACTGGCTGAGTTCGGAGAAAGCCATTCTTGTCAGACTTAGGAGAAAAGAGAGAGAAGAAATATGGATTTGTGAGTCCAGTTTAAATGAAGAGGTAGCACTTTCCCTGGAAATATTAAATTGGAGGCCATGATTCAGGCTTTCGAGTTTCACTCTAGTTATTCAGCTTTCACTTAAAAAACAGGACTTGGAAGAAAAATATAATCTCAATATTTATGAAAAACATTCAGGGAAAATCATCCCAGTGCTCCCTTGAGAATTAATAAAAAATAACAATTAATAACATACATTTTATTTCACAGATGCCAAGTATTTCGGGTGCCCAAGACTTTAGGAATTGTTAATTGCATGCATGGCCCTTTGAGGAGGACTGTGTGAGCTATGTGGCCTGTTTGGCCAATCAGGAAGCAACAGGGAATGTCATAGAGGGGATAATTGATGGGATTAAATATAACGCCACGTGTTGGAGGCAGATCAATCCATCTCATTTATAAATGAAGGGCCATCCTGACAGCCAGTATCTAACTAACACAATAGGGAAGACAAACATGAATTTGTTTCTAATCTGAGGATATTCTGAAAGCAACTAATTGAATGGTATTCAACATTAGTGCTTACAATTTGATGTACAGATGCCACTATAGACATGTCTGAGAAAAGTTAACAAATATAGGAAGCTAAGTAAATGGTCACCCCAATTCAATAATAATATGATTTGGCTATGTCCCCACCCAAATCTCGTTTTGAATTCCTGCATGTTATGGGAGGGACCTGGGGGGAGATAATTGAATCATGGGGGCAAGTCTTTCCCATCGTGTTCTCATGATAGTGAATAAGTCTCATGAGATCTGATGATTTTATAAAGAGGAGTTCCCCTGCACAAGCTGTCTCTCTTTGCCTGCCACCATCCACGTAAAAAGTGACTTGCTTTTCCTTGCCTTCCGCCATGATTGTGAGGCCTCCTCAGCCATGTGGAACTGTGAGTCCAATTAAACCTCTTTCTTTTGTAAATTGCCCAGTCTCTGGTATGTGTTTATCAGCAGCATAAAAATGAACTAATGCAGTAAATTGGTACCAGTAGAGTGGGGCATTGCTGAAAAGATACCTGAAAATGTGAAAGTGACTTTGGAACTAGGTAAGAGGCAGAGGCTAGAACAGTTTGGAGGGTTCAGAGGAAAACAGGAAAATGTGGGACAGTTTGGAACTTACTAGAGACTTGTTGAATGGCTTTGACCAGAAGCCTGATAGCAATATGGACAATAAGGTCCAGACTGAGGTGGTCTCAGATGGAGATGAGGAACTTGCTAAGAACTGGAGAAAAGGTGACTCTTGTTATGTTATAGCAAAGAGACTCGTGGCATTTTACCCCTTCCCTAGAGATTTGTGGAACTTTGAACTTGAGAGTGATGATTTAGGGTATCTGGTGGAAGAAATTTCTAAGCAGCAAAGCATTCAAGATGTGACTTGGGTGTTGTTAAAGGAATTCAGTTTTATTTTTTATTTATTTATTTATTTATTTTTGAGACAGAGTCTCGCTCTGTTGCCCAGGCTGGAGTGCTGTGGCCGGATCTCAGCTCACTGCAAGCTCCGCCTCCCGGGTTCCCGCCATTCTCCTGCCTCAGGCTCCCGAGTAGCTGGGACTACAGGCGCCCGCCACCTCGCCTGGCTAGTTTTTTGTATTTTTTAGTAGAGACGGGGTTTCACCAGATTAGCCAGGATGGTCTCGATCTCCTGACCTCGTGATCCGCCCGTCTCGGCCTCCCAAAGTGCTGGGATTACAGGCTTGAGCCACCGCGCCCGGCCAGGAATTCAGTTTTAAAACAGAAGCAGAGCATAAAAGTTTGAAAACTTTCAAGCCCACTGCAGAAATTTGCATAAGTAACAAGGAACCTAATGCTAATCCCCAAGACAATGGGGAAAATGTCTCCAGGGCATGTCAGAGGCCTTCACAGCAGCCCCTCCCATCACAGGCCCAGAGGCCTAGGAGAAAATGGTTTTGTGGGCCGGGTCCAGTGTCCCCATGCTGCGTGCAGCCTAGGTACTTGGTGCTCTGCATCCCAACTGCTCTAGTCGTGGCTAAAAGGTGCCAACATAATGCTCAGGCCGTGGCTTCAGAGGGTAGAAGCCCCAAGCCTTGGCAGCTTCCACATGGTGTTGAGCCTGCAACTGCACAGAAGTCAAGAATTGGGGTTTGGGAACCTCCACCTAGATTTCAGAAGATATATGGAAACACCTGGATGCCCAGGCAGAATTTTGCTGTAGAGGCAGGGCGCTAATGGAGAATTTCTGCTAGGGCATTGTGGAAGGGAAATGTAGGGTTGGAGCCCCCACCCAGTGTCCCTACTGGGGAACCACCTAGTGGAGTTGTGAGAAGAGGCCACCGTCCTCCAGATCCCAGAATGGTAGCTCCACCGACAGCTTGCATTGTGCGCCTGGAAAAGCCACAGAAACTCAATGCCAGCCCGTGAAAGCAGCCAGGAGAGAGGTTGTACCCTGCGAAGCCAAAGGGTCAGAGATGTTCAAGACCATGAGAACCCACCTCTTGCATCAGCGTAACCTGGATGTGAGACATGGAGTCAAAGGAGATAATTCTGGAGCTTTAAGATTTGACTGCCCTGCTGGATTTTGGACTTGCATGGGGCCTGTACCACCTTTATTTTGGCCAATTTCTCCCATTTGGAATGGTTGTATTACCCAATGCCTATATCCCTATTGTATCTAGGAAGTAACTAAGTTGCTTTTGATTTTACAGGCTCAGAGGTGGAAGGGACTTGCCTTGTCTCAGATGAGACACTGGACTGTAGACTTTTGAGTTAATGCTGAAATGAGTTAAGACCATGGGGGGCTGTTGGGAAGGCATGATTGGTTTTTAAATGTGTGGACATGAGATTTGGGAGGGGCCAGGGTGGAATGATATGGTCTGGCTGTGTCCCCACCCAAATCTTATCTTGAATTCCCATGTGTTGCGGGAGGAACCTGGTGGGAGGTAATTGAATCATGGGGGGCAAGTCTTTCCCATTCTGTTCTCTTGTTAGTGAATAAGTCTCATGAGATCTGATGGTTTTATGAAGAGGAGTTCCCCTATACAAGCTCTCTCCCTTTGCCTGCTACCATCCATGTAAGATGTGACTTGCTCTTCCTTGCCTTCCACCATGATTGTGAGGCCTTCCCAGCCACGTGAAACTGTAAGTCCAATTAAACCTCTTTCTTTTGTAAATTGCCCAGTCTCAGGTATGTCTTTATCGGCAGCATGAAAACAGACTAAAACAAATAATATCAGAGGAGCCTCTGATTTAAAACCTCAACATATCTTGTCAGCTTCCCAATAACCAAGGCAGAATATGTTGATCTTTATCAAGTGGTAATTCCAAAAAGTTCAGAGATTTAGCACATGTAAGCTCCATTGGGAACCATCTCAATCCCTTTGGAGAAGCAAAATTAGGCTACAAACCTCAACCAAAGAAAAAAATCCCAGGAGATAACCTATCTTTTATTTTTTTCAGACCTTCAGTTTCCTAAAATTTTATAGATTTTAACTCAGTGTGGACATAAAACATTAATATCAAATTTAACTTCTTGGAAAATAAAAGTTTGCTTTCGTTTCTTTTTTTCCCTGGTATACTGCTACACAAGTCAAAGTTAAAGACGCTATAGAAAACTCAGGCAGCAATTTTATTACAGCTGGCTTTTGAAAGTTCACAGAAGGCTGCAATCATAAATGTCATTTTCATTAGAATAATGTGAAAGGTTACATGCCACACAGAATAAGACAAGACTCGGCCGTGGTTTACCATCTTTGAGTTTCCCAGTGTACAAATGATCCCTCAGGCCTTACAGCCACAACACCTCACAGGCAAACCAAATTGAATATACACAAAAGAAAACTCTACTGGAAAGAATGCATGAGATCCTGGCAGCAAAAATTCTATGGAAGTTAACATTTTCTCATTTAACATACTCCCTCAAAAAAAAAAAAAAAAAAAAAAAAAAAAAACTTGCCCCAATGCTCAGCATTATGCCTGGGAACGCACTTCTAAATCTGCAATGTTTGGAGCTACATGATAAAGTAACAGCAAGAGCTCTCTTTTCCAAACACATAAGCGTATTTAAGACCACAGGAAAGACCATCTCCGGAAGGAAAAGGAACTCTGTGTGTGTGTGTGAGTTTGTGTGTGTGTGTGTGTATGTGCACATGTGCACACACACATGCATAGTCAGTTGTGTCTTGTGCATTTATGAGTATTCCTGAACAATTTTAACAATTCTAAAATGTCACAAGAGTTTGGCTTCTTGTTTATCATTTAAAAAACCAACTAGATATATTGAACCAGGATGCCAGTATGAAATTTAACTTTCCATGGCAGCGCCAAAGTGGACAATACTGGGGGCTGCTGGTCACCAGTATCTGCATGCCCCCTCTTCATCTTCACTTGGGTCTCTGCTCACACCCATCACCTCCTCAGAAGCTCACCTACGACTCTCTGATAAGAGAGCATACACTTTCCCTGGCAAGGTTAATTTGATGAGTCAACCTGGCTCGGCTACGTTGCCCAATTCTTTGGTCAAACACTAATGTTGATGTTGGTGGGAATGTATCTTGTAGACATGATTAACATCTATAGAGGACTTTAGATAAAGATGACCCTTGATAATGTGAGTGGGCCTTATGCAACCAGTTGAAGTTCTTAAGAGCAAAAACTGAGGTTTTCCCAAGAAGGAATCTTGCCTCAAGACTGCAACGTAGAAGTAGTGCATTACATCAGTCCCATGTGGGAAAGAAAAACAAAAAGGAGTAGTAGTCCTTAGATTTCCAACCCACCTAGTCTACCCTACAGATTATGGACTTGGCAACCCTCACAATTACAACCACATGAATCACTTCCTTACAATGTCCGTCTCTCCCTCGCTCCTTCTCTCGATGTACATATATACTTTACTGGTGATGTTTCTCTGGGGAATACTGACTGACACAGCCTGCTATTCTGTAAGTTTTCCATCTGACCACAGATCTGTCTGTAAAGCAAGGTCACTATATTGAATTGACCTAATCCAATTTGGCCCATCAAGAATGGTCAGATACTTTTGATAAATATCACTTGTCTCTAGCAGTTAAAGTTACACGAAAGTTTTAAGCCTTCTCTTCCACTACCTGGTTACTAGGGATTTGTTACAATGAAAATGTATTTTAGATGAAATAAATAAAGCAAACTTTAAACAAAATAAACAGATTTTAGCCTACTTATAGACATACATTCTATTGGTTCTGTTTTTCTGCAGAAGTTTTACTGATACATCCCCTTTCTCTAATTCATCATTCTTCCTAACAATTGTCAGCACCTGCTAAAATACATATGTGTATGCTTATATTTCATGAGTACCTAGGACAGTGTCTGGGATCTAGATGGCACCCAGCATATACACATTTATGGGATGCATGGATGAGATGCTGACTTTCTCCAGTCACTAAAATGCTTTACACGAATTAACTCATTTACCCCTTCCTTCCAGCTAGCTTATGAGATGGATGCCATGTTCTGCTTCCATCTCAGGTGCTGAAACTTGGTTGTAGCAAGGTAGAGGGACTCCCCAAAAGTCACATAGCTAGCACAGGTGAAGATGGCTATTAAACCAGGAAGTTGGTCCCTGCAGCCCAGGCTCTCAAACACCACATTCTAAATCCTCTTGTGGGACTTTTCAGCTTCAACAGGATATTGTTTAGAGAGACAACCTTTTTTTCTTTGAAGTTAAAACCACTAATCACATATAATAATAAGGTTAAAATATTCTGCTAAGTCCGTGATCTTGGGAATCTCATGTGATTTAGAGGCACTCTGTTAGACTAAAAATGAAAAATTTTTAATTTAAAGGTGAAAAGAGGAAAAGGAAGATAAAAAAAGGAATGTTCAATATCATCAGATGTTAAATAGACTTTAGTAAAAATAGTTTCCAAAAAATTAAAATAGAGCAAATGGGCTCACTGCGAAGATTCTAAAAGGAAACAGAGCTGAAAGATCATGGGAGATGTTTGAAAATGAAATAATTCTATCTTCACAAATTATCCTAGTGAGGAAAAAACCAATAAGGTAGCAAAATCTAACAAGAAGGCGGCAGAGGCACAGGGCGATTCTCTAGCAAGCCGCAGAATATGATGCATGATAGAAATAGCAGCCACAATGAAAACATTTTCCCTCTGGCCACACCTTCCACCGGTCCCAGCTTCTGGTTCTGAGTCTCCAAGTCTGGTTAAAAACTGACTCAGAGTTTCTGGGACTCTGTCCCCACCTAGAGGCCTAACAGTAAATAAGAATGAGGGAATTGTAAAATGCAGAGCCGCAGTGCCTCAGTAAACACAGCTATACTCATCACTGATAAAACAGCCTTTAATTATTCTGTAAGCACTTAGGAAAGGAAGGGAGCATGCCTAGGAGCCAATAGCAAGTATGTCAACCACGGAGCTTTCTCTTGGGATACCGAGCCTTGATTTCAGCAACATTTTTGACAAAAATTGCTTGGATAGGTTTGTGGACATCATTTAAAAAAAAAGTATGCTGGATTGCATGGTTGGTTAGCCTGATAGCTGAATAAGCAATGGTGTCCAAACATTGTGGATCTCACATGATGATATCTGACAATGAGTCTCCATGGTACTGGGTGGCAAGCTACAGACACTGCAAGGCTGGCATAGGTCTGCCCATACCTAATTGGAAGGCAGGTATCTTTATCATTAATAGCTTCTCACTCTAAACATTTGTCCCCTCTCCTCACTCTCCTCCTAGGCTTATGTCTAAACTTATTTTGCTACTGGGATAAAGGAGAGAGGAGTCAGCCTCTGTAACTGAGGCAGAGTTACATGTCCAAACTACATACACATCTGACAATGGCCAGCTGCAGAGACAAAGGGGCCAGAGCTGGTATTTGCAGACGGCAGCTTGGCCTCAGGCCCCCAACTGAGCACTGCCTATAAAACTGTCTGACATTGCAGGTCTACAGGGTTGCTGTGGTGTGGTCAACACCTCACCCCCAGCAAGGGGTCTACCCCAAAGTCTTTGGGTGGAATTCCTTTGTCTTTGGGGAGATTCAATGGGGGCTTCCTAGAAATCAGGACCCTCCCTAGCTATATCTGTTGTCATGGAAAAGTAAGATTTCCTGTCCCACCAATCTAATCCCCACGGGAAATGGGTCGGACTTAAGGTTCTGGAGATGGTCATGAGCTTCTCCCAACCAGCTCTGTCATGTTTCTATCTTCTACAAGACTTCCCTGGTGCCGTTGGAGCTTGTCTACAGGTACTGCCACTGAAAAGCCACCAGATGAAATTGAGTCTCAGGCCCCAAGTTCAGAAACACCACAATCTTTAGGGGAAATATGTCCAGTGGCCTTTTCCTCAGTGGTAAGAGAAAGAGCCACTGCTCTCTGAAAAGCGTTTGCTCTCTGAAGACCCTCAAAAACATTTTGTTCCTAAAGACCCCTCCTTTCCCTTCCAAATCTCTGCGAAGTCATCTCCTTAGGGTGTAGGGAAGACACAGTGAGGCTGTCAGCTCCTTCGGCAGTTCTGGCTCAGGTTGTTAAGGTCTTCATTGAGCCTGGACATTCACAGTCAGTGTGAGACTGAAAAGCAGCATTTAATGTGTCAAGTTATTGCTACAGAAAACACTGTATACGACAACATTACACATGCTAAATACAAGTAAACAGTGGGATGTGGCTGCCATTAGCTGTATGCTATAAAGACAGCGAACTGTTTATTGTCACCCAGGCTCTCTGCTCCCTGGCCCACCTAAAGCACTGTGCTGGGCAGACCAAAATGCCTTCCCCCTGAAAAAGAGTTTAAGAAAGCAGAGACCAGTTCTGGGTTGAGTGCTGTCAGGAAGGAAGGGGGAGGCAATTCAGAGCTCTGATCTGTCATTTTTCCCTAGGAGTAGGAAGGATTTAAGAGCCCACTGCTGTTAAATCACATAGCACAGGCCCAAGTCTTACACTCTGCCTCTCCTAACTGCCTCTTACTGAGAGGCCCCATGTTTCCTCTGATGCTTATTTTCCCACATTGTCACAAGTTTGATAAACCTAACTTTGACTCTAGTGAATTTATGGCAATCTTTGTCTAATGCAAAAAGAAAACCAGACACTGTTGATTGCGATGTATTGTTTGAAGAGGATCTCTTGTCTTCCCAAACTTCACTCTGCATATAAATCAAATCGTGGTTTTGTTAAAATGCATACTCAGATTCAACAGGATGATGGGGGTGGGGCCTGAGAGCTTGTATCTCAAGCATGCTCCAGGTGATGCCCTTGCTCCTGGCCTAAGGCACACACTGAGTAGCAAGGATCCGGTGCGCTGGATCTCAAACCAGGTATTTTTTTAAATCACCTGGAGAGCTGCAAAAAAAACTACTGAAACTTGGATCTCACTCCCAGAGATTCTGATGTAATGACCACCATCAAGGCGGATGATTCCAATACGCAGCAAAATCTGGGAAATATTTTCTACTATCCTATCATAGAGTGTGGAAGGCATTGAGGAGCTAAAATATCAATTGCAAAGAAAACTGTACAGATGAGCTGGGGCATGAGAAGGACAAGAGAAAAGATGCAGAATTCAGAAGTATTTTGCATTTCTGGGATCACAGAAGTAAGACAGGTGAGCCAGGAATAATGGCATGCTAAATAAGGTTATAGGTCCGGCTAGAGTGTGCTTAGTGCATTCTAGGTTGCCCTGGTAATAGGCTCTTAGCCTGTGATAATGATGATAATGTGCAATCTACATGTAAATTAAATAAACAGTAATAAAAGACAGAGTTCTGGGAGTACGGTCAGCTCCACCATGAAGAAAGGTCAGGTAGGACAATAGAGGTTTTGAGCCACAGAAAAGAATGAAGACACAAAGAGGAAGAATATAAATTATGCATAAAAGAGCTAAGCAGCTTATGTTCTCCTAGGGCTTCTGGGTCCTGCTGACCTATAGTTTCTCCCACTGCCCTAGGTCAAATCAATATATGTAATAAATTATGCATTTACTTCCCTCACCTTTCTACTCTTCAATTATCACTTCTGGAAAGCGAAAGACATGTGCCTTCCCTACAATGCCCAGAATAAATCTGCTCCTTGACTCACTGATTCCAGCATCACCATCATCCAGTGCATTGGGTTTGTCCAGACGAGGGATCAGAATCAGAAGTCAAGAGAACCACCAAGAAATATGGTGATGAATCCTCTCTGCCGTGCACCCAGAGGTCACTACATCTGCTCATGCAAGAGCCCAGCTGCTGTGGAATTTTCACCACCAGTAGTTTCCATGAAGGATGGCTGCCTTTGCTTTGAGATGCCTCTGCAGAAGCTACCAAGGTGAATTTATCAGTCTCCAGGGAGCCTTGTGTTTGAACAATGTCATCCCAAGCATACTCCCCAATTTCAGTAATGATCTATACTCTGCTGAACCAGATAAATGGACTGCTATAAATACAAAGAGAACATTTTTATGTTTAATATCAGATTCCGATAGATACGGATGGTAGCCTTCAGCCTATTGCCTTCTATGACTTTTATATGTGACCCTAGCCAGTCCTAAAGATGTGCCTTTTCCTTAAGCAAAGTAACATGTCTGAATGAGAATAGTCCCTCCTTAGAACATCAAAAGCCCTCACTTGCTCTCACAGTGGAGCAGGATGCAGCTAAATAATTTATGAATACCTCAGCTATATAAAGGAAATTAAAGATGACATTTTTATTCTTTAACATTCTTCTATTCTCCAATGCTCATTTTCTCTACTGATTATGTATAAAATCCTGAGGATAATTCCCACAGCACACAGAGCTCTGATCGTGACTACTAAGATCAAGCATTATTTGTCTTTGTGATGATACCTGCAGGAATTGGCCAGGGTGACAAGACCAGTCTCACTAGGGGAGGGGGCACAGATAGTGTCTGTCTGGGGACTCAGATTCTAGAGCACCCAGGCCACCCAGCTCCTTCTGGTTGATCTCTTAAATTTCACTCTTGAGTGATTGTCCCTTGATCTCATTTGAGAGCTCACGTTTGTGCTGTGTTTAATTGTGAATTAAACATCTGAGCAAGCATTCTTATTTCAGCTCAGGAAAAGCTGAAAGAAAGCTGAGCAGATGAAGATAGTCAGGGTATGGAAGAATGACTTCCTCTCTCTCTCAAAGACCCAGTTCAAGCTTCTCCTATTGCTCTGTGAACCTCTCACCTCCTTTCTCCCTTGTCCCCCCACTTCCTCGCCTAGCCAGACAGGAAGGAAGCTGAAGGCCAGCAGGGACCCTAGGCTCCCTAAGAGGAATAGCGCCCAAGAGGATCGCCTGGTGGAGGTCACAATTTGAACGGATGCTGCGGATGCTCCCAGCTCTTGCAAAAGTCAATGCTTCAGAATATACTGATTTGCTCTTTCTTCCTCTCATTCATCTTGATGCTTGCAGTTGCTAAAAAGAGAAAAAGCCTTCAGAGCCTAATCAGAAGTTAGAGCTTCAGCAGCTTCTACTCCTCAACACATACTCCCGCCTGGGTCCTCTCCCACCTTTCTGTTCTCATCTTATTCACAAGGCACACCTTTCCAGAAGAGAACCAATAAAAATAGCAGCAGTTGTAAAACAATGTTTTATGTGTTGTTTCAGGTAAATATCTGTCTCACAGTAGGGAAAGCATTTCCAAGCATAGAAATAAAGAAAAGAGAACATAAAGTAAAAGATTGATGGGTTTGATCACATAAAAATTTAAAATGTTTATGCAACAAAAGCTTCCAAAAGCAAAATCTGAAAAACACAAACTAGAAAGAAATTGGGACACCATAAATAACAGACAATGAGTCATTATTCCTAATACATAAAATGCTCTTACGCAGTAGAAAGAGATGGATATGCCACTAGGAAAATTGGCAAAATGGGAAAGGCTGATGCACAAAATAAAAAAATACATATGGACGATAAAAATATTTCTTAAAGTTCAACTTATGGTCAAATCAAAGGACTTTAAATGCCAGGCCCATTTTTAATGCATCATATACGCAATTGTTTTACAATAACACTCAGTTATTAGTGAGGTTATAAGACAGTGGATATTTATATGCCATTAGTGAGAATGTTACCTGTTACATCCTTTTTAATAGGTAATTTACCAATATGCATCAAAATTCTTAAAAAATTTTCTATAATGTTTGCCTTACTAACTCTAATTCTATGAATTTACTGTGAGGAAACAAAGATATAAACAGTTATTTATTAATAAAGATGTTAAACACAGGGTCAGTTATAAAGGAGAGAGAGAAATAACTTATATGTGTGACAGCCTAAATCTTAAACATAAGTGGTATGTAATATCCACAACAAGAAATATTTGTCATTCATTAAAATCTATATTTTAAAATGATATTTGATGATAAGGATAAATATTCACACTTTAAAAAATGACTTAAAGGTTATGAACAGTGTGGTCTATAAACCTGCTTCTATTTATTCATGAATGTGTGTGGGAGTGTGTGTATCCCTCGAAGTGGTGACGCATACACAGCGGGGATCCAGGAGTAATGTGACCAGTCAAGACTAAAGCTTCTCATGGAGTTTTATTTTTCTGTATTCCTCCAATCTATAATTAATATCTAAATATCTTCAGAAAAAAATAAAATTTTTAGAAATCATACATGTTTTAATTGATCAAAATGTCATTATCCATTATACTCTGCAACAGAATATCCAATCTACTTTTTAATTGCATTTCTATCAAAATTGCCATCAAAGGGGCTGTGGCCCTGGAAGAAAAGAATATTTCTACATGATAAACCCAGCAAACACTGTGCCCTCTGCATTTGATCATACTAACAGACAACTCTTCTAATAATGTTTGAATCTGTTACCAGCCGACAGATAATAGGTAATCCCCAAACTCCAAATTAAGGTCTTAGATACTTTAGGCTGCTGTAACAAATTACCATAGCCTGGGTGGCTTACATAACACTCACTTATTTCTCATAGTTCTAGGGGCTGGGAAGTTCAAGATCAAGGTGAGGGCAGATTCAGATTGCACATGGCCATCTTCTCATTGTGTGGCCAAGAGCAAGAAGCAGCTCAGGCGTTTCTTAGGTGCTCCAGAGAACACCTACATGAGGGTTCCACCCTCATGACCTAATTACCTCCCAAATACCCCACTTCCTAATACCATCATGTTGGGGAAAATGCAAACATTCAATCTGTAACAAGGTCCATAAACGACCATTATAAAGATCTCAAACCTTTTTGGAACAGTGCCTATTTTGAAGTAAGCTATAATTATAAAGCTTTTGGGGTCAAACATGGTGGTTCACACCTGTAATCCCAGCACTTTGGGAGGCTGAGATGGGCAGATCGCTTGAGCCCAGGAGTTTAAGACCAGCCTGGAAAACATGGCCAAACCCCGTCTCTACAAAAAATACAAAACTTAGCTAGATGGCACATGCTTGTAGCACCAGCTACTTGGGAGGTTGAGGTGGGAGAATCACTTACGCCCAGGAGGACTAGGCTGCAGTTTGTTGTGATCTCACTACTCTAGCCTGGGTGACAAGGCACGTCCATGCCTCAAAAAAAAAAAAAAAAAAAAAAGCAAACATATGTGTATATATATATGGCAAAAAGTTTGTAAAAATTGCAAGACTTAAAAACCACATTGAACTCTATGGAATGAAATTACTCAATGTAACTGAATTTTTATGTTATTGTATTTCTTCACCTTTATCTGGAATTTTTCTCCTAGAATTGTCAGATTTAGAGTGGTTTGGAGATTTAGCCTTCAGTGGGATGGGAAAGTACACTGTGAGGAGAGTTCTTTACACATGGCATCCCTAAGCAGCCTATGACCAAGCTCAAATATGGCATTTTTCTATGTCCTAATCCAGCTGAAAAATAGGCATTATAAAATATTTCTCCATCTGGTGATGGCACATTTTCCACATGGAATCCTCCATCAAATGTCATAATCTCCCAATTGATCTAATTTGGTCTACATTTTCTGCTCATCTTTTGTTCTTTTAAGAAATGGCAGTGCCTTTACAGTTTGTCTTTTGTGGTAAGCTGCATCTTTTCCAAAGTGCAGTGATGTGTGGTTCCCAAGATGTGTTAATCCTGGTGAGATTTACCTTTCTCTCCTAGAGATTTCACTAAGTACCAACCCGCTCCTGGTGTTTATCATTTTAACGAGTAGCCTTAAAGAGCATCTCCTCAAAACAGACTTTCAGAGAGTCTCCTAAAAAAGCTAATGTGAATTCACCGATACTTCAATATTTAAAGACATTTCATTAGGAAGGATTTCTTGAGCCATCTCTAAAGCAAATGTAAGAGCTCTGATTTCTGTCTCACATTGGCAATAACAGAGTTAATTTAGTCAAGTCACAACCTCTCTAAGACTTAATTTCTTTTTCTGAAAAATAGAGAGTGGATGCATGTGTGTGTCATGTGTGTGTTATGTGTTCATTATATGGAATATAACCTAGAAGGACGCATACCAAAATGTTAACAGTGGTCACCTCTGAGCAAAGAGATGATGGGTGGTTTAAGCTCCGCCTCCCAGGTTCACACCATTCTCCTGCCTCAGCCTCCTGAGTAGCTGGGACTATAGGCTCCCGCCACCAGGCCCAGCTAATTTTTTAAACCATTATTATTTTTAGTAGAAATGGGGTTTCACCGTGTTAGCCAGGATGGTCTCGATCTCCTGACCTCATGATCCACCCGTCTTGGCCTCCCAAAGTGCTGGGATTACAGGCGTTAGCCACTGTGCCTGGCCTTTAGATGCTTTTAAAGGTCTAAGATTTAGTAAAATAATAGTTCGAATACAGTTTTATAATCTAGGAACAATACAATATTATAACTAGGATTATGAATTAGTTCCTACACTTAAAAGTAAGAGTTCTGAATTAAAAAGTAAAAACATGTAGGCTGGGCAGAGATTTTAAAAATTATAATTATCCACATTGTTCAGAAAAGACAAAGAAAACATCTTTTTATCTTTTTAACATCTTTTGTATAAATTTACAGAATATCATCTTAAAGTAAAAGCTGAGAAAAGAAATTTTTTTTTTTTTTGAGACGGAGTCTCGCTCTGTCGCCCAGGCTGGAGTGCAGTGGCGCAATCTCGGCTCACTGCAAGCTCCACCTCCCGGGTTCACGCCATTCTCCTGCCTCAGCCTCCTGAGTAGCTGGGACTACAGGCGCCCGCCGCCACGCCCGGCTAATTTTTTGTATTTTTAGTAGAGACAGGGTTTCACCGTGTTAGCCAGGATGGTCTCGATCTCCTGACCTCGTGATCCGCCCGCCTCAGCCTCCCAAAGTGCTGGGATTACAGGCTTGAGCCACCGCGCCCAGCCTGGGAAAAGAAAATTTATGTGCTCCTTGGGATTTTTCAGATTCAAGGGCATTTGATAAATTCTACCCTCTTTCTCAGCAAGTTATAACCCAATTTAAAACTAAGATAAAATAGTAAAGCAAATAGAAAATCAAACTAGTACCCATATTGCTGCTAAAGCTCATATTGGAGAATGCAGCATATGTCTGGTACAAGCAATTTTCTGATGCTGAATCCCCCCGTTGGACTGACTGACACCCTGTCATTGCTGTAGTACCGGACCATGCAGCACTGAACCGCAGGGACAGGCCTCACTGCTAAGCTAACTCATGACAGCAACTAATGGAGAATACTTGCAATAGACTAAATGTTTGCGTACCCCCAAAATCCATACATTAAAATTCTACCCCCCAATATGATGGAGGAAGGGCCTTTGGGAGGAGGAGCCTTTGAGAGGTGATCAGCCCTTAATAACAGAGCTCTCATGCATAAAATGAGTTCTCTTATAAAAGCCGGCCCTTTCTGCCATGTGAGGGCACACTGAGAAGACACTCTCTGAGCCAGAAAGTGGACCCTCACCAGACACTGAATCTGCCAGTACCCTGATCCTGCACTTCTATCCTCCAGAGCTGTGAGGAATACATTTCTGTTATTTAGAAGACACCCAGTCTATGATATTTCGTCGTAGCAGCCCAAATGAACTAAGACAACAATTGGTATCAGTGACTAGAACAACCCCCAAGAGGAAGGGGAGATAAAGCCACAGACATAAATAAATTCCCGCCTTGTACTAAACGGTCCGTTAGGTACACATGCAGAAGGCATGAGTTAGCGGGTGAAGATCTGTCAGTCAAGAATATTGCACGGGCAGTCATTCAGCGAGGATTAATAAGTGTCTCCTGTCAATCGAAGCAGGCATCTCTGTTCAGTATCTTGACACCACTGGATATTAAAATATTCCACATCCATGAATTTATTTTCGATCTTACATTTTCTTTGATTCAGAAGTATTTCTTTTTTATTTATTTTTTAACTGACAAGTAAAAATTGTATGTATTTATGGTATACAACATGTGATATATATCTACATTGTGGAATAGCTAAATCAAGCTATTTAACATGTACATTTCTTTCATATGCTTAATTTTTGTGGTGAGGACCCCTAAAATCTACTGGCTTAACAATTTTTAAATGTATAATACATTGTTATCTTAGTTGTCATGATGTACAATAGATCTCTTGAAGTTATTCCTTCCAACTGAATTGTTTTGTCCTTTGGCAAGTATTACCCCAGCGCCCCTATCCCAAGCCTTAGGTAACTGTCATTTGACTCCCTATTTCTTAAGTGAGAATCTTTTACGTTACACATACAAGTGAGGTAATGAGGTCTCTATCATTCTGTGCCTGGCTATTTGCTATGGTTTAAATGCGCCCTCCAAAACTCATGCGGAAACTTAATCCCCAATGTGGCAGTATTGAGAGACAGGGCCTTTAAGAGGAGAGTGGATCATAAGTGTTCTGCCGTCATTCATGGATTAATTCATTCTTGTTTAATAGATTAATGGGTTAATGGATTAACAGGTTATCCTTCAAGGAGAACGGGTGGCCTTGTAAGAAAAAGAAAAGAGACCTGAGTGTTAGTGTGCTCAGCCCCCTCACCACGGGATCCCCTGTACTTGCTTGGGACTCTTCAGAGAGTCTCCATCAGCAAGAAGCCTCTCACTAGAGGTGACTCCTCAACATTGAACTTCTCAGCCTCCACAATTTTAAGACATACATTTATTTTCTTTATAAATTACCCAGTTTCAGGTATTCTGTTATAAGCAACAAAAAATGGACCAAGACTGTATTTCTCTTAACATAATATCCTCCAGGTTTATCTGTTTTGTAATAAATGACAGGATTTTGTTTTGTTTTGTTTTACTTCTTTCTAACTTTCAGTTTCAGTTTGGGGATACGTGTGCAGGTTCATTACATGGGGAGATTCCATGTCACGTGGGTTTGGTGTACAGATTATTTTGGCAGCCCGGTAATAAACATAGGACCCCCAATAGGTAGTTTTTCAATCCTCACCCTCCTCCCATTCTCCACCCTCCATTAGGCGCCAGTGCCTGTTGTTCCCTTCATTGTGTCTATGTGTACTCAGTGTTTAGCTCTCACATGTAAGTTAGGACATGTACTATTTGATTTTCTGTTCCTATGTTAATTCACTTAGGATCATGGTCTGTGGTTCCATGTGTGGTGCTGCAAATCACAAGATCTTATTCTTTTTATGGCTGCCTAGTATTCCATGGTGTATATGTACCATATTTTCTCTATCCAGTCCACCGTTGATGGGCATGTATGCTGATTCCATGTCTTTGATACTGTGAATAGTGCTACGATGAACATATGCATGCATGTGCCTTTATGGTAGAATAATTTATGTTCCTTTGGGTATATACCGAGTAGCGAGATTGCTGGGTTGAATTAATTGCTGCTGTAAGTTATTTGAGATACCTCCAAATTGCTTTCCACAGTGACTGAACTAATTTACATTCCCACCATCAGTGTATAAGCATTCCCTTTTCTCTGCAACCTCACTATCATCTGTTACTTTTTGACTTTTTTTTTTTTTGAGATGGGGTTTCACTCTTGTTGCCCAGGCTTGGGTGCAGTGGCACAATCTTGGCTCACTGTCCCAGATTCAAGCAATCTTCCTGCCTCAGCCTCCCGAGTAGCCAGTATTACAGGCACCCACTACCATGCCCAGTTAATTTTGTTGTATTTTTAGTAGAGATGGTGTTTTGCCATGTTGGGCAGGCTGGTCTTGAACTCTTGACCTCAGGTGATCCACTTTGTAATTCCCAAAGTGCTGGAATTACAGGTGTGAGCCACCACGCCCAGTCATTTTTTGACTTTTTAATAACAACCATTCTGACAGGTGTGAGATGCTATCTCATTGTGGATTTGATTTGCATTTCATTAATGATTAGTGATTTTGAGCATTTTTCCATAAGCTTGTTGGTTGTGTGTATATCTTCTTTTGAGAGATGTCCAAGTTCTTTGCCCATTTTTAAATGGGGTTGTTTATTTGTTGCTTATTAATTTGTTTAAATTCCTTTTAGATTCCAGATATTAGACCTTTCTCAGATGCATAGTTTACAAATATTTTCTCCCATTCTGTAGGTTGTCTCTACTCTGTTGATAGTTGCTTTTGTTGTGCAGAAGAAGCTTTTCAAGGGAGCTAGAATTACAAAGGTCCCATTTGTTATTGTTTTAGTTGCAATTTCTTTTGGAGCGTTTATCATGAAATCTTTGCCAGGACCTATGTCCAGAATGGTACTTCCTAGATTTTCTTCTAGGGTTTTCATAGTTTTAACTTTTACATTTAAGTATTTAATTCATCTTGGGTTGATTTTTTTATATGGTGTAAGGAAAGGTCAAGTTTCAATCTTCTGCATATGGCCAGGCAGTTATCCCAACATGATTTATTGAATAAGGAGTCCTTTCCCACTGCTTGTTTTTGTCAACTTTGTTGGCGATCAGATGGTTGTAGGAGTGCAACTTTATTTCTTGTTGTCTCACCTATTCCATTGGTCTATGTGTCTGTTTCTCTGTGAGTATCATGCTGTTTTGGTTCCTATAGCCTTATAGCACAGTTTGAAGTCAAGTAGTGTGATGCCTCTGGCTTTGATCTTTCTGCTTAGGACTGCACTAAACTTTTAGGCTCTTTCTTGCTTCCACATAGATTTTAGAACAGTTTTTTTTTTTCCAGTTCTGTGAAAAATGTCATTAGTAGTTTGATAGGAATAGCACTGAATTTGTTCATTGCTTTGGGCAGTATGGCCATTTGAATTATATCAATTTTTCTTATCCATGAGTATGAAATGTTTTTCCATTTGTTTGTGTAATCTGTGACTTCTTTCAGCAGTGTTTTGTAATTCTCATTGTAGAGGTCTTCCTTCTCCCTGTTTAGCTGTACTTCTAGTTATTTTATTCTTTTTGTGGCTATTATGAATGAGATTGCATTCATGATTTGGCTCTCAGCTTGGATGTTGTTGATGTATAAAAATGCTGAGTTTTGTACATTGATTTTGTATTCTGAAAGTTTTCTAAAGTTGTTTATCAGATCTAGGAGCTTTTGGGCACAGACTATGGGGTTTTCGAGGTACAGAATAAAATCATTTGTGAAGAGAGACAGTTTTTCTCTCTTGTTTTTCTACTTCCTTCAGGTGTAATGTTAGATTGTTAATTTGAGATGTTTCTAATTTTTTGATGTTGGTGCTTAGTGCTATAAACTTCCATCTTAACACTGCTTTAATTGTGCCCCAGAGATTCTAATATGTTACATGTTTGTTTCCAATAGTTTCCAATAATTTCTTGACTTCTGCCTTAATTTCATTGTTTAACCAAAAGTCATTCAGGAGCAGGTTGTTTAATTTCTATGTAATTGTATGGTTTTGCGATATCTTCTTGGTATTGATATCTATTTTTACTGCACTGTAGTCTGAGAATGTGGTTGTTGTAATTTTAGTTTTTTGAATTCATGGAGAATTAATTGAGGGCCAAACACATGTTTTATGTTAGAGTATGTGCCGTATGCAAATGAGAGGAATGTATATGCTGTTGGGTGCAGTGTCCTGTATCTCTATGTCTGTTAGGCCCGTTTGGTCAAGTGTTGAGTTTAGGTCATGAGTATCTTTGTTAGCTTTCTGCCTCAATGATCTATCCAATATCCCCAGTGGGGTGTTGAAGTCTCCCAGTATTTTTGTGTGGTAATCTAAGTCTCTTTGTAGGTGCCTAAGAACTTGTCTTATGAATCTCAGTGTTCCAGTGTTGAGTGCATATATATTTACGATGGTTAAGTCTTCTTGCTGAATTGAACCCTTTATCTTTATGTAACACACTTCTTTGCCCTTTTGTATCATTGTTGGTTTAAGGTCTGTTTTGTCTGAAATAAAGATAGTAATTTCTGCTCTTTTTTGTTTTTAATTTGTTTAATAGATTTTTCTCCATCCTTTTACTTTGAGCCTATGTGTGTCATTACATTTGAGATGGGTCTCTTGTACAGAGCATACAGTTGTGTTTTGCCTTTTTATCCAACTTACTACTTTGTGCCTCTTAAAGTGGGGACATTTAGCCCATGTACATTCAAGATTAATATCGATATGTGTGGATTTGGTCCTGTCATTGCATTGTTAGCTCATTGTTATGAAGACTTGATTATGTAGAGTTTTACAGTGTCTATGGTCTATGTACTTAAGTGTGTTTTTGTGGTGGCTGTTAACAGTCTTTAGTTTCCATATTTAGCACTCCTTTAAGGACCTTATGTAAGGCAGGTCTGGTGGTAACAAATTCTCTTAGCATTTGCTTGTCTGAAAAGAATGTTATTTCTCCTTCCCTTGTGAAACTTAGTTTGGTCGGATATGAAATTCTCAGCTGGCATTCCTTTTCTTTAAAAATGCTGAATATAGGCCACCAATCTCTTTTGGTTTATAGAGTTTCTGTTGAAAGGTCTGCTATTAGCATAATGGGCTTATCTTTGTAGGTGACCTGCCCTTTCTCTCTATTTGTCTTTAATATTTTTTCTTTCACATTGACTTTGGAGAATCTGATGACTACGTGTATTGGGGATGGTCATCTTGGATAGTATCTCACAGGACTTCTCTGAATTTCCTGAATTTGAATGTTCATCTCTCTAGCAAGGTTAGGGAAATTTTCATGGACGATATTCTCAAATATGTTTTCAAGGTTGCTCCCTCTCTCTCTTTCAGAGATGCTAATGAATCATAGGTTTGGTGTCTTTACATAATCCCATATTTATTGTAGGTTTTCTTCATTCTTTTTTATTCTTTCTTCTTTCTTTTTGTCTGACCAAGTTGATTTGAAGAACCAATCTTCGAGCTCTGAAGTTCTTTCCCCAGCTTGGTCTATTCTACTGTTAATACTTGGGACAGTATGAGGAAAGACTTCTATTAACTTTTTCATCTCTATCAGATCAGGCTGGTTCTTTCTCAAAATGGCTATTTTGTCTTTCAGCTCTTGTATAGTTTTACGGGATTCCCTAGATTATTTAGATTCAGTTTCAACTTTTTCCTGGATCTTGATGATCATTGCCATCCAGGTTCTGAATTCTTGTTTTTGTTATTTCAGCCATTTTAACCTAGTTAAGAACCATTGCTGGAGAGCTAGTATAGTTGTTTGGAAGTAAAAAGATATTCTGACTTTTTAAGTTGCCAGAGTTCTTGTACTGGTTCTTTCTCATCTGTGTGGACTGATGTTTCATTAATCTTTGAAGTTGCTGTTCTTTGGATGGAGCTTTTCACTTTTATATTCTTTGATACCCTTCAGAGTTTGACTGTGGCATAATTTGGGTTCAGTCAACTGGCTTCACTCTGGATGATTTCAGGGGGCCAAGTCTCAGCTCAGCGCTCCTGAGCTGTATGCTATAACCCTGAAGGGCTGGGACTAGGCCCATGGCTTTGTCCTCTGGCCCCTCAAGTTTAAGCACCTATTGTGCTGGTGGGGCTGAGGTATTCCTGGTCCTCTGGTAACAACAATCCAGTGGGAGATGCCAGCAAAAGCGCTTCATCGGGGCAGTAAAGTTCATGCATACATTATTGTGCTGGAAGCAGCTGGGAGGCTTTAGTTCCATGCACATGTTTGCAGGCTGCCAAAGCAGTGAGGAGAGGCTGTGGGTAAGACTGTGCTGGTGGGGATCCATCTGCAGAAGTGCTCCAACAGTTAGATGGGTTTTGCCAGTGAAGGAGCTATAGCAGTGCCCAGGTGGGCATCCAGAGCTGTGTTGCAAGTGGGCATCGCCAGGCAGGGACCCCAGGAGAGGCCGGCAGACAAGGGATGCTCAGATCAGACTGATCTTGTCCCATGGGAAAGACAGCCCTGCTTTGTCCAGCTCTGACAGTCAAGAAAAGCCAAAGCCACCTAGAGGAACATGGTGAGCCTTAGGGGATGGGTGTCTTTGGCTGTGCTCCACTACAGCTATTCACATGCCAGACCCTCTGAGCTCTATACAGGCTGGAGTGCTGTTTCTGTCAGCTCTCCTTGCAGATCTCGCCACTAGCTCAAATCTCCATGGAGTCATGAGGTCTCTTGCAGCTAGGATTCTGGGGGTCTGTGACAACAGTGGGCCACCCCATGACCATTCCACCCACTCCTTCCCCTGGAGTCACTCAGGGCCAGGAACAAGTTCTGGTGCTCAGCAACCTTAAGCAGGGTTCCCAGACTCCACTTCCTTCAGTCCAGGGTCTGCGTCCTCCATCTGTCCACTCTCAATGTCTTCCTTGTGAAGACCTGCTTGGAGTGTACAGGTCTTTTTGACAGTCTGCTCTCAGTGAAAGAAACTCTTCTCTGATGAATCTGGTCAGCCATCTTGGTCCCAACCCCACAATTTCTATCTTAAGGCTCACTAGTATTCCATTGTGAATATACACCACATTTTCTGTATACATTCATCTGTTGATGGACACTTAGATTGATACTGTATCTCGGCTATTGTGAATAAATATGGGAGTGCGGATACCTTTTCAACATACTGATTTTATATGATTTGGGTGCACACCCAGTAGTAAGATTGCTGGACCATATGGTAGTTCTATTTTTATTTTGTTAAGAAACTTTCATACTGTTTTTCATAATGGTTATATTAATTTACCTTCCCACTAACTTGTGCAAAAATGACTTTTTCTCCACATCTTTGTCAACATTTGTCTTTCCTTTTTTAGATAGTAGTCATTCTAACAGGTGTCAGTGTCAGTTGGTATATTACTGCAGTTTTATTTGCATTTCTCTGATGACTAACGATTTTGAACAGTTTTTCATATACCTGTCAGACATTTGCATGCCTTCTTTGAAAAATAGTTATTTAGGCCCTTTCCCCATTTTTTAATTGTGTTACTTTATACTGGTCTGTTTTCATGCTGTTGATAAAGACATACCCAAGACTGAGACGAAAAAGAGGTTTCATTGGACTTACAGCTCCACATGGCTGTGGAATTCTCAGAATCATGGTGGGAGGGGAAAGGTACTCCTTAAATCACATTGTGGTAGCAAGAGAAAATAAGGAAGAAGTAAAAGCAGAACCCCCTGATAAACCCATCAGATCTTGTGAGACTTATTCACTATCACGAGAGTAGCGCGAGCAAGACTGGCCCCCAAGGTTTAATTACCTGCCCTTGGGTCCCTCCCACAACACATGGGAATTCTGAGAGATACAATTCAACTTGAGATTTGAATGGGGACACAGCCAAACCATATCATTCTGCCCCTGCAGCTTTTGAGTTGTTTGAGTTCCTCATACATTTTAGATATTAACTCTTTATCAGATGTATGTCTTGCAAATATATTCTTCCATTCCATGGGTTGTCTTTGCAAGCTGTTGTTTTCTCTGCTGTGCAGAAGTTTTTTAGTTTAATGCAATCCTATTTGCCTATTTTCACTTTCATTGCCTGTGCTTTTGGGGTCATAGCCAAGAAATCATTGCCCAAACCATTGTCCTGGAACTCTCTCTCTCTGTTTTCCTCTAGTGGTTTTACAATATTAGGTCTTATATTTAAGTCTTCAATCTACTTTGGGTTGATTTTTTACACAGAGTGAAATAATGGTTTAATCTCATTCTTCTGCATGTGGATATCCAGTTTTCCCAGCACAATTTATTTTATAAACTGTCTTTTCTGCCATTGTGTGTTCTTAGTAACTTTGTTAAAGATCAATTGATTGTAAATGTGTGGACCTTTTTCTGAGCTCTCTATTCTGTATTCCACTGGACTACGTGTCTGTTTTTATGCCAGTGTTTTCATTACTATAGCTATGTAGTAGATTTTGAAATCAGGTAGTGTGATGCCTCTGGCTTTGTATTTTTTGTTCGCGATTGCTTTTGTCATTCAGGGTCTTTTGTGGTTTCATACAAATTTTAGAATTATTGTTTCTATTTCTGAAAAGTGTCATTGGAATTTTCATAGAAATTGCATTGAATCTGTGGATTGCTTTAGGTAGCATAAATGTTTTAACAATATTAATTCTTCCAATCCATGAACACAAGATATCTTTCCATTTATTTATGTCCTCTTTAATTTCTTTCATTAGTATTTCATAGTCTTCAGTATACAATTTTTCAACTCCTTGCTTAAATTTATTTGTAAGTTGGTTGTTGGTTTTTGTTGTTGTTGTTTTGCAGCTACTGTGAAGGGTATTGTTTCTTTTATTTCCTTCACGGATAATTCATTGTGTATAGAAATACGAAAAATTTTTATGTTGGTTTTGAATCCTGCAACTCTACTGAATTCATTTATTAGTTGTAACAGTTTCCTGTGGAGTCTTTATGGTTTTCTATTTATAAGAGTATGTCATCTGCAAACAGAAAAACAATTTACTTTCTTCTTTCCAATTTAGATGCCTTTTATTTCCTTCTTTTACCTAATTGCTTCAGCTAGGGCTTCCAGTATTATGTTAAATAGAAGTGATAAAAGTGGGCATCCTTATCTTGTTTTTGATCTTAAAGGAAAAGCTTTCAACTTTTTACTGTTGAGTGTGATGTTAGCTATAGGTCTGTCATATAAGGCCTATATTGTGCTGTGCTAAATTCCTTCCATACTGAATTTGTTAAGAGTTTTTAGCATGAAAGATCTTGTGTTTTGCCAAATGCCTTTTCTGCCTCTGTGAGATGATTATATGGTTTTGTCCTTAATTTTGTTAATGTGGTATATCACATTTATTGATTTGCATATGTTGAACTTATCCTTGCATCCCAAGAATGAATTTCACCTGATCATTTTAAATGATATTTTTAAGGTGTTGTTGAGTTCAGTTTGCTACTATTTTGTAAATAACTTTTGTATCTGTATTCAATAGGAATATCGGCCTGTAATTTTTCTTTCTTTTGCGGTCTTTGCCTGGCTTCGGTATCAGGATAATGCTGTCCTCTTAAAACAAGTTTGGAAGTATTTCCTCCTCTTCAGTTTTTTGGAAGAGTTTGAAAAGAATTGCTTTCTTTAAGTATTTGGGATAATTCAGCAGTGAACCCATCAGGCCCTGGGCTTTTTCTTTGATGGAAGACCTTTTATTATTAATTCTGTCTCCTTACTCATTATTAGTCTGTTCAGATGTCTATTTATTTATGATTTAGTCTTGTTAAGTAGCATGTGTCTAAAAATTTATCTCTATTCCTTCTAGGTTACACAATTTGTTGGTGTATAACTGTTCATAGTAGTCTCATGATCCTTTGTGCTTCTGTGGTATCAGTTATAAAGTTTCCTCTTTTATTTCTGATTTTATTTTTTTGAGCATTCCCTTTCTTCTCAATCTAGCTAAGGGTTTGTTAATTGTGTTTATCTCTCAAAAAAAACACCTTTTACTTGTGTTGATCTTTATTGATTTTCTAGTCTCTATCACATTTATTTCTGCTCCAAACTATTATTTCCTTCTGTTAATTTTGGACTTAGTTTGTTATTCTTCTTCCAGTTCATTGAGATATAGTGCTAGATTGTTTATTTGGTATTTTTCTTCTGTTTTGATGTAGGAGTTCATTGCTATAGACTTCCCTCTTAGAACTGCTTTTGCTGGGTCCTATAAGTTTTGTTATGTTGTGTTTCCATTTTCATTTATCTTAAGATATTTTTTAATTTACCTTTTATTTTTGTCTTTGACTTGTTAAAATAAAGTTGATAAGTCTGACCGAATGAACTCTTTGTGGTCATAAGATAACAAATTGTAAATAAGACCTAAGTCCATGCCAAGCAGGGGTTAAGTTACAAACGCTTACATTTAAATAATAAACTATGTTCTAACTGCCATAAGACTTTTTCTTTTTCTCCAGCAGCTAAGCAAGCAATGGCCTCAAGATAAACAGTACAAAATAATTGCCACTCATTGATCACCAGATGCGGACTGACCACTCCCATTCCATTTCACAAGTCATAACTACAGCCTTGATTGAACAAGAAACTGATTGTAGTAACTTTCTCCTGCTAAAACACCACAGAAAGTTTTGGCCAGCAGCCAAAGTCTGCACATAGACTTTTCTTATGTCCTGCAAAAGACCTCCTGAGGTAAAAGCCAAATTCCACCTATTTTATTGTTAAAACTCCACCCCAAAGTGAACATGGCTTTTATGTATGTTTACTAAATGTTTTCTCACTATGCAAATATTTTCTCACCCTTATAAATATTTCTAAACTCCCCACTCCTAGCTGACTATGTGTGCTAAGCAAATCTTGCAAGGCTTAAAGTCCAGATTTTCCCCATTTTTGGTATATACTCTTGGTTTCTCCCAGGTCAAGCTATCCAGATTTGTGAATCATATTTTATTGAAAAATAAAGTTTCTCTTTGCCTCCTCTGTAGATCTCATGATATTTTTGATAACAGGACCATCGATTCTTTGAGAACCTCTTGTTTAATTTCTACATATTTATGTATTTTCTGAAATTTCTTTTATTACTGATCTCTAGGTTTATACCAGTGTTCAGAAAAAGATATTTGATATTACTTATATCTTCTTAAATTTGTTAAAACTTGTTTTGTGACCTTACATATGATCTGTCATGAATTTTTCATTTAGCTGAATCTTATTTAATAACCAAATACATGGTCGTGAGATAATTCTAAAATATGGTTTACCCTTCACTGCTTTCTTAAATGGAGTTAGCAAGCATAATGGTAAATTATTCTTTTCTGCATCCACCCCTTGTCAGTATCTGCCACCACACTCAATTTTCTGTGTATTCTAGCCAAATGGCTTTCTTAACTCTAGAGGATTTACCTAATGCTATGGTTTTAATGTCCCCTCTAAATCTCATGTTGAAATTTAATTGCCATTGTTACAATATTAGGCAGTGGAGCTTTTAAGAGGTGATTAGGCCATGAGGGCTCCCCACCCCCGCCCATGTGTAGGTTTAATTCCTCTAAAAGGGAGGCTTTGGGGAGTAGATTCTCTTTTGCCTTCATGCACTGTATTAGTCTGTTCTCACACTGCTATGAAGAAACACCCAAAACTGGGTAAATTATTAAGTAAAGAGGTTTAATTGACTCACAGTTCAGTGTGACTGGGAGGCCTCAGGAAACTTACAATCATGATGAAAGGCAAAAAAGAAGCAGGCACATTCTTTATAGGGCAGCAGGACAGAGTGAGTGCGAGCAGAGGAAATGTCAGACACTTATAAAATCTTCAGATCTTGTGAGACTAACTCATTATCGTGAGAACAGCATGGGGGAACTGCCCCCATGATTCAATTACCTCTAACTGGTCCTACCATTGACACATGGGGATTATGGGAATTTTAATTCAAGGTGAGATTTGAGTGGAGACACAGAGCCAAACCATATCACGCACCCTTGCCCTTTGGCCATGTTATGACACAGGAAGCAGGTGCCAAGCAGGTGACAGTACCACGTTCTTTGACTTTTCATCCTCCAAAACTATAAGTCAAATAAATCTCTATTATTTATAAATTACCCAGTTTGCGGTATTCCGTTATATCAGCAGAAAACAGACTAGGAGAAAACTAGTACTGAAAGATGGGATTATTACAGTAACAGACACCTGAAAATGTGGAAAGAGCTTCGGAACAGAGGCTGGAAGAGTTTGGAGGAGCAGGCTAGAAAAAGCCTATGTTGTTATAAATGGAGCATTAAGGGTGATTCAGATGAGGGCTCAGAACAGGAAAGAAAAGTAGGAAGAGTCTGAACTTCTAAGAGATTACTTAAGTGGCATGATTGGAATTTTGGTAGCAATATGTACAGAAAAGGCCATTCTGATAAGGAACAAGATATTGAAAGCTGAAATAAAGGTCATCCTCATTATACAATTGCACGAAAACCTGGCTGAATTGTGTCCATGCCCAAGGACTTCATGAAATGCAGAACTTAAGAGTGATGAATTAGGATTTCTGGTAGAAGAAATATCTATGCAGCAAAGTACAGTGGCTACTTTTATCCACATACAGTAAAATGTGACTAGAAGGAAATGGCTTAAAGATGGAACAAAACAATTTGGAAAATCCACAGCCTGGCTGTTTAAAGAGTGAAAAGGCACATTTAGGAGAGCAAACTAAGGGTGTGTTCAAGCCACCATTTGCCAAAGAGATTAGTATTGATAGAAGGCAGACAGATGCTATTCATTAAGACAATAAAAGAAAGACCTCTAAGTCATTTCATAGATCTTCAAGGCTGTACCTCCCATCACAGGCCCAGAGCTCTAGCAGGGCAGAGTGGTTTTGGGAGAAGAATCCAGGATATCCTCCATGGACTTACTGCCCAGGGCCACCTCAAGACTGTTTCAACATTTCAGTGCAGCACTCTTCAGCTACTCTAGCCATGGCTTAAGTATGCCTATGTGCAGCCTGACCCACCACTTGGAAGGCATAAGCAGTAAGACTTGGAAGCATCTACGCAGTGCTAATTCTACAGACACACAGAATGCAAGAGCTGTAGGGGCATGGCTGTCTCCACCTAGATTGCAAAGGACATTGTAGACAGTCTAGGGGTTTAGGCAGAGACTTGTGGCAGAGATAGAGCCACTGCAGACAGCCCCTGCTAGAGCAATGCCAAGCAGAAATACAGGGTCAGAGTCAACACAGAGAGTCCCCACTAGGGCACTGCCTAGTGGAGTTGTGGGAATAAGGCTACCTCAGAGACTCCAGAGCTGTAAGGCTAGCAGCATATAGTGCCAGCCTGGAAGAGATGCAGGCAAGAGACACAAACCTATGAGAGCTCCTGGGTGGGAGGAGTCCAGCAAAGCCAGAGGGACAGGGCTGCTGAAGTCCTTGCAGGCTGACCTCCACCAACTGTACCCAGGATGTGAGACATGGAGTCACAGAGATTATTTTAGAGTCTTAAAATGTAATGTTGGTCACCCCGTTGGGTTTTGGGCTTAACTGGAATCAGTTATCCCTCTTTTCTTGCCTCCTTTTCCTTTTTGGATTGATAATGTCTATCCTATGCCTATCCCATCATTGTATTTTGCAAGTTGATAACTTGTTTTGATTTCTAAGCTCACAGCTGGAGGAAATTTGCCTCAGGATGAGTCATGCCTTGAGTCTCATCCGTATCTGATTTAGACAAGACTTTGGGCTTTTTTTTTTTCTTTTTTCTTTTTTTTTTTTTTTTAGATGGAGTTAAGCTCTTGTTGCCCAGGCTGGAGTGCAATGGCACCATCTCAGCTCACTGCAACCTCTGCCTTCCAAATTCAAGTGATTCTCCTGCTTCAGCCTCTGGATTAGCTGAGACTACAGGCGTGTGCCACCACGCCCTGCTAATTTTTTTGTGTTTTTAGTAGAGACAGGGTTTCACCATGTTGGCCAGGCTGGTCTTGAATACCTGACCTCAGGTGATCTAACCACCCCGGCCTCCCAAAGTGCTGGGATTACAGGTGTGAGCCACTGTGCCCGGTCTGACTTTGGGCTTTTGAGTTGGTGCTTAAATAAGACTTTGTGGGCTATCGGGATAGAATGCATGTATTTTGTATGTGAGAAGAACATGAGTTCTAAGAGTCCAAGGGGAAATGTTATAGTTTTAATGCCCCCTCCAAAATTAATGTTGATATTAATTGCCATTGTGACAGTAGTAAGAGATGAAGCCGTTACTAGGTGATTAGGCCATGGGAGCTCTGTCTACATGTGTGGGTTTAATGCCTTTAAATGGGTACTCTCTTGCTCTTGAGTGCACTCTCTTGTCCTTCTGCCATATGTTAATGCAGGAAGAAGGCCTTCACAAGACACGGAACAGATGCTGGCATCCTGTTCTTGGATTTTCCAGCCAGCAAAACTGTGAGCCAAATCAATGTCCATTGTTTATAAATGACCCAGTCTGTGGTATTCTGTTGTAGTCACAGAAAATAGACTAAGGAACCTACCATAGTGGCATGGAGTGGCCAATGTAGAAACTTACAATTCGTCTTTAGCTAGAGCTCAGAGACTTAGGTGGAACAAAGTTTCTAAAGCCTATTCCATAGAGCTCATTCTAATCCGATCTTAGTCTTCTAGTTTCTGCTTCCTTCGTGGAAGATGAACCCAGCACAAAATCAGGTCCCTATCTAATCTTGCCAACTAAAATTAGAGCAAAAACTAAGAGAAGGCACCTCTCCCAAGCCAACTCACTGGGAAGAAAACTTTCCAATAAAGTTGTCTCCTCCAAGACTGTTAGATTCATATCATTTAACTCCTCCAGTCAGGAATCTCATAACCCATGGACCTAGAAAAAAAAATGAGGGGTTTCCTGTATTTCCTTGGTAGTGAAATTTTTCTTTCTCCTAATTTGTATGTCTATTGTAGCTCCATTCTTCCATTTGTTACCTACCAGGATCCCTCCCTTCTGTGGGAGTGGGAGAAAGAGAAGTTATAGAGCCAAGCGCTTGTTGTTATTTTAAGACCACTGTTATAAGCAGCAATTCCTGCAATGGGTTGAGCCAGACAAACCTGGATTCAAATTATTGCCTCACAAGTGATGTAAGGATTTGACCCAGATCATGATAGTTCATTTCTTTAAGACTTCATTTCCTCTGTCATAAAATGGCAAATAATGCCTCCGTCATAGCACATTAAATGACTTAGCATGGTACCTGGCAAAAAAGTAGCTCCTTTCTTCTCTCCCTGTTGCTTTTAGTGGGTATTGAAATAAACAGGCTGACTGCTCCCACACAGGATATCCTCAGCAGTACTCAGCTTTTAAATTCTTGCCTCCTCTTTTGTTGCCAGCTGACACTTCTTGCTGCCACTGTCTCTTCAGCTTCTAACCAGCTGCTACACTTTTTAGAGCATTTTTTGACTGCTGGCTAAGGGCGCCTCAGCCCTCCTCTCTTGGCGTAGAGTACAGAAGCTTTGTTACAGATTATCAGTTTGTAGTGGATGTTTGTCATACCTGTTGCTGTCCAGCACCTTTTGAACACTTTTCCTGTGTTTCATTAACCACCCTCTACCCCTGAGGTCAGTTATTAAGCTAGTATCTTAACACAAACAAACCCTTCTATATTCTGTTTTGTGATGCTGGACTAGTATTCTGTAAACCAGCATCTGCTTTGTTGGCTGCTTCCTGTAGGATTATTTCAAAGGGAATCTAGAAACAGACTGCAAGGCTTGAGGAATAAAAAGAGACGCTGTCCTTCTCTTTGACTTCTGCTCCTATCAGCATCACTCAAGCAAATCTCCTTCACCCTGGCAGTGGCACTTCATTCTGGTAGTAGCAGTTGGTTCCCGTTTGCAATTTTTCCACTTGCACAATTAGCCCCATTGGTCCCCAGCAGAGTCAGTACCAATCAGCCAGGTAGCTCTCCCTTCTCAGGACTCTGAGTCCCAGCCCAATGGCACCACTCATCTAAGAATCTGAATTTTAGTAACTCTAACTTCTTCCTTTTATTCCCAAGTCCCAGAGGTGCTATCTGTTTCTTGCAGGTGCTACTCTATATACTACTCTATATTTGTGGAGCTTTCACCTTTTCAGCTTCCTAGTCAACAATTCCGTATTAATGCATTTCTTTGCATTAAAATACCTCTTTAAAAATTGGTCTGAATATTCAACCCTGACAAGACCCTGACTACAAATCTCTATTACAAGTCCCACCTCTCTGAACTCACTTGCCTAGTGACCATGACAACTAAGGCACAGGCCTTTGCCAGAGTGCCCAACTTGTACCAGTTTGTCTGGGACATCCCTGGTTTTAGCACCGAAAGTCCCAAACCAGACAGTTGGTCCACCTTCCTGTGGCCCATGTGTCGACAATCAGATGTATCTCAGAATATTCAGAAGAGAGCTATCCAGGGATTTCATTTGTAATTTTTTTGATTAGAATTAAGATATACAGAAAAAAGTCTGTCATATCTTAGCGTTCAATAAATAAGCATATTACCCTTGAAATTCTGTAAGTATATTAAATCTGTGACATAGGTCATTGAGAGGATGACTTATATTCAGTATGTACTTTCTATCCCCAACATGATTATATTAGTCTTGCTTGGGTTGTATTTAGCCATAGCAAAATGCCACAGATGGGGGTTCTTAAACACCAGAAATTTATTTTCTCACAGTTCTGGAGACTGGAAGTCCAAGATGAAGGTGCTGGCAGGGCTGGTTTCCTGTGAGGCTTCTTTTCTTGTCTTGCAGTTGCCTTCTTGCTGTGTCTTCACATGGTGGAGAGAGAGAGAGAGCTCTCCGGTGTCTCCTCCTCTTCTTCTAAAGCCACTAGTCCTATTGGTTAGCGACCTACCCTTACCTACCCTATCCCTTAAAAGGTTTTATCTCTAAATACAACCCCACTGGGGATTAGGGCTTCTATACATAAATTTTGAGGGGACACAATCTAGTTCATAACACTGATCGTAAATAAGCTGGGGGTATAAGTGTTGTCCAAAATCCATGGAATCTGTTTTTAAATTAATATAAATAAAATAAGAGTAATTCTTATGATCAAAATAGTTTATTTTTTATTAGTTTAAGCATATTATACCTGTATTCCCTTACCAACTGCATACCCAATAATTTTTTTCTTTAGAGATCCATATGGGATCCATTTCACTGACGTATGAGTTGATATCACTTGTCTGAAAGGATGATGCTGTTTTTGAAAGATTGAATATGAAGTGTTTCCCATATCCTTTCAGCAGGTCAGAAGTAAGATTTAATGGCCTGATGTAATTTACAATCCTCATACCATGTGTTTGAAATGAACAGCGTAGTTTGCCTAGTCTGGCTGTGAATACCTGTCTTGAACCATTGCTGAAATTACCGAAAAGCACCACTGTCTCTTGTGGGAAATGCATTATTATGATTACAGCAGTACTTTAGATGCCATTATGTAATATTTTGTCAATGTGAAGTGTCTCATTAATTAATTCTTTTTGGGTTTTCAAACAGGTGCTAAGGGATGCCATCACCAGGAGAAAGGAAAACAACTTATCCCAAGTAAAATGGGGATAATTCCCACCCCTGCCAGTTCCACAAAGCTTGAAATGAGAATGTGGACATGCTAAAAGCATTGGCACATTTAAATTGAAAGAAAATCTTGTGGTGTATATTTTGTAGGTAAAAAGTGCGATGAAATTGCATTTCTGGCAAAGCAGGAGAAAGAATGATGGCTTAATCTTATTAATCTTGTTTTTCTCAAAGTTTAGGCCTTTTTCCCGTTATGGTAAGGTTGCCATGACAATCCAAGACAATTGAATCTCCCCAGGACAGAATGATTCATTAAGGTGAGGGCAGAGAAGGAAGGTAATTATCACATCTGAATCACTGCCCCAGGGCCTTACCAAGTAGGAGATGTGACTTGTCAGTGTGTTACCAACAGAAAATTTTGACCACTATAAATGTCACCAATTTCATAGCTCTTGTCTTGGCAGGAACAATTGCAACCCAATGATCAGACACAGAATATTATGAGTCAGTTAAACAATTTCCTTAGCTGAAGATTAGTAAAAAGTGGGCATTAAATATTAATTAAGATAATAGAAGGGTAATGCAAAAAATCACATTCAGGTCTTTAGTTAGCTCAGCTTCCCTGCCTTCTCTCAGTCATAGCACACCCAAAGGTCCATGCCTCGCTTAACATGGTGAACTACTATTCAACATTTAATTCTCAGTTAAGATTTGGCATTCTCTAAAAAGATTATTCTGGCAACCAAAATCTAAGGGCAGCATGGAGTTCCATAGTCCCCTGTCCCATTCTTATTAAGGATCTTCCCATGCTATTTGACTACTGACTTCTCTGAATCACCCCAGTGGACTATAAGGTTATAAGGAAAAGAAACATATTTCTCTTTCCTCATTCATTCATTTATATATTCAGACAATCAACAAATATTTATGGAATACCTGCTACATGCCGCCTACTCTTCTAGAAACAGGGACAACACAGTGGCAAAATGGGAATGTCCCTGACTTGCAAAGATTGCATTCTAGTAGAAGAGACAAATAATATGTTAATGCATGTGCAAAATAGTGTCAGGCAGTCACACTGTGGCTCCTAGCAATCTACGATAGAGGAGAGAGAATCAGGAGGGCATTATCTTATTTAGGGTGAGTGGCCAGGTAGGGCCATGCTGAGGAAGTGGGAGAGATGCATGCAACTACCTCAAGGATTTGCTTTCTAGGCAGAAGGAAAAGCAAGTGCGACGGTGCTAAGTTAGAAGTGGGTTCTGCTGGTTGAAGACATAGCAAGGAGGCCAGTGTGACAACACAAGAAGTGAAGACCTGTAGAAAATATGGGAGAGAGGAGGTCAGGAAACAGACTTCGTGGGGCTTTAGAACCACAATAAAGATATGAGAATTTAAAACTCCGGGGGAGATAAGAAGCCTTGATGGTGTTTTACTGGCTGGGGATTAGGTTAAGAGTGGAAGAAAGGGGAGCCCTTAAGAAGCTACTGAAGGAGTTCAGGCAAGAGGGGATTATGTCTCGGAGTAGAGGCGTAGAAGCAGTGACTGTGACAGGCAGTTAGATTTAGGACGTATTTTAAAGGTAGAGCCAATGGTGCTCCTGACAAATTGGTGAAGGAATGTTACAAAAGCAAAAAATCAAGGTGACTCCTTTGGGCTTGAGCAACTGGATGGTACAAAGATGCCATTTAACCAGGTGAGAAATCCTAGGGAGGGTTTGCACAGGGAGGAGGGAATCAGAAATTTTGTGTTAGGAATGTTAGGTTTGAGAGGGGTATGAATAATATCCGAGTAGAGATATCAAGTAGGAAATTGAATATAAACAGCTGAAGCCTGTGCTACACATTTATGGATCACTGGAATTTAAAGGGCATTAAAACATAGGATTGAGATTACTTAGATTGGGGTCCATGAACTATGGCTTGCAGCCAAATCAGGGCACCTTCCTGTTTTTGTTCAAATGCTGTATTGGAATACAGTCACATTTATTCATTGAGACATTGTCTGTGGATGCTTTTGTGCTACCATGGCAGAGTCGAGTAATTGGTGACAGAGACTGTGCATCCAGCAAAAGCCTAAGATATTTACTGTGGTCATTTACAGGAAAAAAAAAAAAAAGCCAACTCCTGACATAGAGATAAAGAAGAGAGGAGGTCTGAGGACTGGGCCATGGGATCATCCAATGTCTCAGAAGTCAGAGAGAGAAGGAGGACACAGATAAAACAATACAGAAGGAGCAGGAGTGAGACGGCAGAAAAAGATTTTTTTTTCACACTTGTGCTCGTCAGCCCTAGAACAGAGGCCACACAGAGATGATGCTCAATAAATATTGATGAGATGTCAAATTAAGGAATAAATAAAGTATTAAAAAATTTAAGCAGCCAGGTGCAGTGGTTCACACCTGTAATCCCAGCATTTTGGGAGGCTGAAGCAGGTGGATCACAAGGTCAAGAGATCGAGACCATCCTGGCTAATGTGGTGAAACACCATCTCTACTAAAACTACAAATTAGCCGGGCTCGGTGGCCGGCACCTGTAGTCCCACCTACTCGGGAGGCTGAGGCAGGAGAATCGGTTGAACCCGGGAGGCAGAGGTTGCAGTGAGCCGAGATCACGCCACTGAACTCCAGCCTACGTGACAGAGTGAGACTCTGTCTCAAAAAAAAAAAAATTAATTAATTAAAAAACAAAAAATTTAAGCAATTGGAAACATTTTACATTCCAGTCTGCCAATACGGTAGTCTTCAATATGGTCCTTTAATATGATCCAGTTTTCAGTATGATCCTTTGACAAAATATACTGAGGCTACCATGAGGTTTTTAGAGGGAAAAATGATATTTTTAAACTCAGGTATAGGTAAGATGAAAACAGCAAACTCCAGACTCAACTTTTGATCTTCCAGATTTCCCTTTTCATCCCCAAAATAGCTTCTCTGTACTTTTATTGCAGGATCCACAACAGAGAAGAGATGAATCAAAATGAAAGGGCACCAATTCACACTGCTCTTCACACCCCATCACTGCAGACGATGGGCACTTCAAAAGCCAATTTGTGTAATGTAATTTATTCTAGCTGCCCAGTGGAAATAAGTAATACCCTTGGGCCCTCTCATCATGCAGGTTATTTTATTTTTTAAGTTGGATGAGCATTTCTCACATCTTTCAGGTGCACTGGGTATCTAAGAGAAAAATCTCTCACCCTGGGGGTTATGTGTACTCTGCTTCCCAGGACTCAGGCTCATCACCAGATGGACTATGCAGCAGTTGACCCCTTTCCCTGCATTCAGCTGAGAACCTTCTTGAACAACAAGCCTTCATGAGACAAAGGGTGAATAGGAAAGCAGTTCCCAGTCAGGAACCCCTTCGATATTTTACAGGATATCTCTATCTCCAACATATTCCGTAATGCCAAACTTTCTATAAGATATCAAGGAAGTACATTCGATGTTGATAGTAATAAGCATCAACCTGCACTGAGAACCTGCTTTGCTACATTGCCTTAGGAAATCCTCACAACACACTTTGGAAGAAGAGTTATTTTCTTTCTATACAGAAGGTCACTTGAGCTCAGAGAGGCGTGGTAGACTTATTCACTATTACCCAACTTGTAATGTGAACAGCCAGATTGTTACCCCAAATCTTTGTGATCCCAAAGTTTCAGGCTTCTTTTTTCCCTTCACCTCATGCTTCTGCAAGGCACACTACTGAACTATAAATGGAATAGAAAATAAATAACGTTTCTCAGGACTGAGTTAAACCATTTCATTGTCCACTCAAAGCATAGATCCATTTTCCTCCTGACTTGCTTGGGTGGCAATAAAATCAACCTCAAATCAAAAGATCTAATGCCAATAAATATTACTGTAATTAACTTAGGTAGTTTTTGAGACTCAGACAAGCTATCAGTTCAGTTTGATTGGGTAAGATCACGTAGCAGTGTCTAATTTAGAAATCATGCATGGTTACATTGATAAGCTTTCATTTCTGCCAAACTTTATGTCAAGTAAATGCTATCGACCAAGAAACTTCAGGGTGCATTTCCTTAATCTTTACTAATTATTCTGTTGACTAAGTGAAAATTAAAATTCTTATCCAGAACAAGCACTTTCTAAGAACCATCTTGTGCTCTGAGGCATCCTTCATGTGAGGTAGCAGATGTCTCACCTGATAGTCTTTGGCAAAACTTTTCATCTTTAATCTGCAGGTTTAAATTCTACCACGCTGTTTTTTAATCATCATTTAACTTCTGTTCTTACTGTTTCATTTATCCTGCAGTTCCGAGGGGAGCTGTGCGATTCTGGAAATAATATTCTGTAGCGTAAGTGTGCTCATTTTAAAAAGTAGAAAAAAATACTTTCTCACATACTTCAAACTTATAAACTATTCCAAGGTACCTACTTTCCCCTCAGCTCTGCAAAACACCATTTAGTCCATCTGTCTTTTAACGCAATTCATTTTCTTCTCTATTTCTTATTTATTCATCAGTTCCCACTTAACAATGGTTAAAAGAAATGGGGTGATGGGTCTTTTCTCTCTACCATATTCTGTTAGATTTTTGTTAAATTCATTATAGTTTTATAACACTTTATCAGGAAGCTATCATATGCTTTGTACAAGGATAGATAATTTGGTGAATATGAAATATATATGTTATATATGTACATACATACTCGCATATATAAAAAAATAGATTATAATTTCAGATTGTAATAGAGATGCTCAACCACTTCTACAAACTTGGCTAAAAGACTTTACTTTTCTGAATAGTCATCCTCTTTGAAGTTATTAGCTGAGGGTAGAAGAGGCCACTTACTATCAGTTCATATCCACACTGGTAGACAGATTATCGGGCGCACAAAGAGGTCCACACCATAATTCCTGGAAACTGTCTCTGCAGATGTGATTACCTAGAAGACCTCAGAGTAGGAAGATTATCGTGGGTTATCTTGGTGAACCAGATGCCTTTGCAAGAGTCCATATGAGAGGGAGGCAAGAGGGTCACAGTCAAGGAAATGTGATGATGAGAGCCGAGTAGGGAAAAGGCAACAAAGCAAAAAGAGAGAGAGATTGGAAAGTGTTGTGCTGCTGACTCTGAAGATGAGAGAATGAGCCACAAGCCAAGGAGTGCTGGCAGCCTCTAGAGGCTCGAAAAGGCAAGAACTGGATTCTCCCCTGGAGTCATCAGAAGCATCAGAGCCCTGCCAACCCTTTTTAGATTTCTAACCTATGGAACTCTATAATACATTTGGCTGTTTTGAGCCACTAAGTTGGTGGTAACTTTTATAGCAGCAACGGGAATCTAATGCATCTACCAAATCAATTCTAACAAAGAATAAAATGAGAACTGTCATAGTCAGGTTGCCTTGACACTGGAGTTTGTGCAAGCAAGACTTGTGTATAAAAGAGAACGAACCTTCACTGATGTCCATGGCTGTAGGCCAGTACCTCGTGATCCTTAGGGTCATTGTGTTACATGGTAGTATCAACCTTTTGTGGTTTTGCAAGTCTCAGTCTGTGTCTCAGAAGGCAGAGCATATGTGTTTACCATAAAGGAGAAATCATTCTTAGTGTCAGTCATGTGAATACAGGCAGGTCTTCAAAGCTGTGAGTCCAAGAAAGGGAATTCAGTGCCTCCCCTTTGATCTGGACACTGAGGTGACAAACCAGAGCAGAAGGGCTCAAAGCAAGCTTTCTCCTGTAGAATCATGCCAGGAACCAGCAAAAGAAGACCTTGGAAGCTTGTGATTTTCCTTAGGAACCCAGCTAGGATTGCCTGGTCTACAATCCTGAGGGACTGACTGTATTTTATAAATGCATTTACTTTCATCTCTTACTTGTCAGTAAACTAGGAAAAAAGTTGCATTTTTTTTTGCAACTTTAAAAAAATGCATTTTCTCATGGAATCTGTAGGATATTTATGCAGGAATTGTAAAAGACATATATAAGGGATCATCTCTCCACATCTGAGTCAGTATTTTATAGGAAAGGCCACCACGACTGCTGGTACAGCAATTAGAGAATAATCCCAAGGAGAAAGTGATTTCCAGGGATCTAGTCTAGGACGGGGACTGGATGCTCTTTTCCACCAGCTCATTCTCTTTCTTCTGATTATCTTGAGAATGCCAGTTTCATTTTTATTGAGAAAAGCTGCATTTCAGGGCAGCACAATGAGTGCTGTGGGAAAGCAGGAGCACACTCACATGGATTGGAAAACTTAAGGGCAGGAGGGAGACAGGAGCCAAGTCTTAAAAGGTAAAAGGATCTGAATAGATAAAAAGGAGGAAGGAGAATGCACTGGGCAGAGAGATGCCTGTGAGTGTAGGGAAGGCAGCAGGAATAAACCCCACTGTGTCCCTAGAGTGCTGACTGGACGGGAATTAAGGCAGGACCAGGGAGGACTGTAAACTATTACTAATGGGGTGTGCACCAGGAAGCCATTCTCTCTCCAGGAAGTGAAACAGCATGATGACATTAGTGTGCTAGGAAGGCAGGTGGCAGTAAAGAAAGACAGCATGGATAGGAATATTGACCAATTTCAAGAAAAGGCTGGTGCGCAAGGATCACTTATGCAAGCATGGTAGGCACAGGGAGAGAGAGGAAGATGGGATGAGCCTGATAATACATGGAGGAAAACATGACAAAGCTTAGAATTACATTGGATGTAAGAAAAATGGAAATAGATGAGGGTACCTTGATAAAATATGAAGAATTTAATAAGGCAGGTATATCAGTTTGTTAGGGCTGCTATAACAAAGTACTACAGACTGGTGGCTCAAACAACAGAAATATATTTTTTCACAATTCTGGAGGCTAGACGTCTGAGAGCAACGTGTCAGCAAGGACACTTCTCCTGAGGTCTCTCTCCTTGGCTTGTAGATGACCACCTCCTCACTGTGTCTTCACGTGGTCTTCCCTCTGTACCTGGTCTCCTCTTCTTAGAAGGACACCAGTCATATTGGATTAGGGCCCCCTCTAATGACCTCATTTTAACTTAATGACCACTTTAAACACCCTATGTCCACATACGTCATACTCTGAGGTACTGAGGGTTAGGACTTCAATGTAAGGATTTTAGGGAACACAACTCAGCCCCTATCAGTAAGGTAAATTGGGGAGAGGAAGCAAGAAGACAATTTTAACTTTGAACAAGTCAAATTAAGGAGCTATCAAGCCAGCCTCCTACAATCTCCTGCTATGAAGGTTCCTAAGTAGCAAAATTACTTGCAGTCCCCAAAGGATGATTCATTTGTTTTAGCAACTGTGAAAGCAATAAAATGTTGGGAACTCTAGAAATCAATTTCCTATGGATCCTCAAGCCCAGAGAGGCTCCTAATTTTCTGCAGCACTCTACGACGCTTTTATACTAAAATGTCTCACAGTGTGTTCCACAGGTCATTAGCCCCATTAAATGTGTAATCACAAGCTTTCTGTAGCCAAATAAATTTGAGAGGTCCTGCATACTATTGTATCCCTCCTGGAGAACCACAATGCACATTGATAAAGGCAATTAGAAATCTTTCAGCAAATAAATGGCAGGGTTTGTTTTTGCTTAATCTGCATTCTCAATCTGACTTGACCATAAATACTTTTGCTTAATATAGTCTTTTTAATGTCCTACAGAATAGAGTTTTGTGAAAAGCTGTTCTTAGACCTATTTTGAAACTCAAATTTTGGCCTCAATGTCCCCAGAGTAGGATTTTGTGTATAACATCATCGGGACATGAGATAGCCCTCTGACACCTAGAAATAATGTATGCTGAAAGCACCAAGCTATGGAACCTGAGATAGGGAGAAGAAGATAATGAGGGTAACTGTTCTCTATTGCCCTAGGTAGAAAGAATAATGCCCCCCACCACACACACACACACACACACACACACACACACACACACACAAAGATCTCTACATCCTAATCCCAGGGACCTGTGATTAGGTTGTTGTATGGCAAGGGGAAATTAAGTTTGCAAATGAAATTAAGGTTACTAGTCATGTGGCTTTAAAATAAACAGATTATGTGGGATTATTCCAGCAGGCCCAGTGTAATTATCACTTTTCTTAAATGGGTGACAAGGCAATAAAAATGGCAACATGAGGAGAAATCCATGGCCATTGCTGGCTTTGAAAATGGGAGCAGGCCATGAGCCAGGAGGTTCTGATGGCATGTGATATGGTTAGGCTCTGCATTCCCCCCCATATCTCATCTTGAATTATAATCCTTATAATCTCCAGGTGTCAAGGGAGACACCAGGTGGAGGTAATTGAATCATGGGGCAGTGTTTCTCCCACACTGTTCTCATGAAAGTGAGTGAGTTTTATAAGGGGCTCTTCCACCTTTGCTCCTTGCACTTCTCCTTCCTGCCGCCTTGTGAAGAAGGTACCTTGCTTCCCCTTCATCTTCCACCATAATTGTAAGTTTCCTGAGGCCTCCCCAGCCATACTGAACCGTGAGTCAATTAAACCTCTTTCCTTTATAAGTTATCCAGTCTTTGGCAGTTCTTTGTAGCAGCGTGAAAATAAAGTAATACAGTAAATTGGTACCACAGAGAGTTTGGTGCTGCTATAAAGATACCAAAAAATGTGAAAGTGACTTTGGAACTGGGTAACAGGCAGAGGTTGGAACAGTTTGGAGCACTCAGAAGAAGACAAGAAGATATGGGAAAGTTTGGAACTTCCTAGAGACTTACTGAATGGCTTTGACCAAAGTGCTGATACTGATATGGACAGTGAAGTCCAGGCTGAGGTAGTCTCAGATGGAGATGAGGAGCTTGTTGGGAACTTGAACAAAGGTGACTCTTCCTATGCTTTAGCAGAGACTGGCAGCATTTTGCCCCTGCCCTAGTGACCTGTAGAACTTTGAAATTGTGAGAGATGATTTAGGACATTTGGCAGAAGAAATTTCTCAACAGCAAAGCATTCAAGAGATAACTTGGGTCCTCTTAAAAGCATTCAGTTTTATGCATTCCCAAAGAGATGGTTTGGAATTAGAACTTATGTTAAAAAAAGAAGCAGAGCATAAAATTTTGGAAAGTCTGCAGCCTAATAATGCAATAGAAAAGAAAACCCCATTTTCTGACGAGAAATTGAAGCTGGCTGCAGAGATTTGTATAAATAATGAGGAGCCAGATGTCAATTGCCAAGATAATGGGGGAAATGTGTCCAAGGAATGTCAGAGATCCTCACGGCAGCCCCTCCCTTCACAGGCCCAGAGGCATAGGAGGAAAAAATGGTCTTGTGGGCCAGGCCCAGGGCCTGGCTGCTTTGTGCAGTCTCAGAATTTGGTGTTCTGTGTTCAAGCCATGGCTAAAAGGAGCCAATGTACAGCTAAGGTGTTGCTTCAGAGGGTACAAGCTCTAAGCCTTGGCAGTCTCCACGTGGTATTGGGCCAGCAGGTGCACTGAAGTCAAGAATTGAGGTTTGGGAACCTCTGCCTAGATTTCAGAAGATGTATGGAAAGGTCTAGCTGTCCAGGTAGAAGTTTGCTGCAGGGTTGGTGCCCTCATGGAAAACCTCTGCTAGGGCAATGCAGAAGGAAAACGTGGGGTCAGAGCCCCAACACAGAGTCCCCACTGGGGCACTGCCTAGTGGAGCTGTGAGAAGAGGGCCACTGTCCTCCAGATGCCAGAATGGTAGATCCACCAACAGCTTTCACAATGGGCCTGGAAAAGCTGTAGACACTACGTCAGCCCATGAAAGCAGCCAGGAAAGCTTTACCTGCAAAGCCTCAGGAGTGGAGCTGCCCAAGGCTGTGGAAGCCTACCATTTGCATCAGTGTGAACTGGATGTGAGACATGGAATCAAAGGACATCATTTTGGAGCTTTAAGACGTGACTGCCCCGCTGGATTTTAGACTTCCATAGGGCCTGTAGCCCCTTAATTGTGGCCAATTTCTCTCATTTTGAATAGGTGTATTTACCCAATGCCTGTACCTGCATTGTATCTAGGAAGTAACTAATTTGCTTTTCATTTTACAGTCTCATAGACAGGAGGGACTTGCTTGTCTCAGATGAGACTTTGGACTTGGACTTTTGAGTTAATGCCAGAATGAATTAAGATTTTGGGGGAGTGTAGGGAAGGCATGATTGGTTTTGAAATGTGAAAGGGACATGAGCTTTGGGGATGGGGGGCAAGGGTGGAATGATATGGTTGGGCTTCATGTCCTGACCAAAATCTCATCTTGAATTATAAAACCCATAATCCCCATGTGTCAGGGGAGGGACCAGGTAGAAGTAATTGAACATGGAGGCAGTTTTCCCTATGCTGTTCTTGTGATAGTGAGTTCTCATGAGATCTGATGGTTTTATAAGGGGCTCTTTCCCCTTCACTCAGCATTCTTCTTCCTGCCACCTTATGAAGAGGGTACCTTGCCCACCTTCAACCTACCCATGATTGTAAGTTTCCTGAGGGCTCCACCATCATGCTGAACTGTGAGTCAATTAAACCTCTCTCCTTTATAAATTACCTAGTTTTGGGCAGTTCTTTGTAGCAGTATGGAAATGGACTAATACAACGTCTAAAAGTTGGAAAGGGCAAAGAAATAGATTCTCCCCCTTGGGCCTTCAGAATGAATACAGCCTTCCTGACACCTTGGTTTTAGCCCACAGAGATCATTTTAGACTTCTCACCTCCAGAACTGTAAGATAACAAATTCATATTGTCTTAAACCACATTTTTTTGGAAATTTATCATGGGAGTGATTTAAAAAAATTAATACAGAACCTCATGGGATAATTTAGAAGGCTCTTATGAATTGTTGATTTCTAAAGGTAAGTTACCTCCTTGCTAGAGAAGTAACATAATAGCTAAACACAAGTGCTTAGTATTTATTTTGCATGCCAGTGATATTTATAATCTAGCTTTGATTATAGGAGAGCAAGAGCAATGCCATCCTAATTATCAGATCTTTTTTGCTGATCAGAGAATAGTATATCTGTTATTTAGGGATGTTTTATTTATTAATTTGAGTTAATTTTTCAGAGCAAATCTGTGATTAAAACTAAGATGATAGAATATCACGCATCAAAGACGTGGGCTTCATTTGATTCACTCAGACCAGGGTTCAGTCACACCTACATTTGTTACTCACCATGCTGGGCTGAACATTTCATTCCACAAATATTGATTGTGCTGCACCCACTACCCCTTCCCAGGCACTGTGATGGAGACAGGCAAGGTTTCTGCTCTCATGCAGTTTACATTCCTGTAGAAGTGAACAACCAACAAAGGAAGCAAATAACTAAATAATATTTGCCTCTCAGGCAACGGGTGATGTGTTCATTTCCTGGGGCTGTGTGGATTTAACAACAGAAATTTGCTGTCTTACAGTTCTGGGAGCTAGAAGTCTAAAATCAAGGCATTGGCAGGGTTGGTTCCTTCTGAGGGCTGTGAAACAGAACCTATTCTACGCCTCTCATGTAGCTTCTCATAGCTTTGGGTGCTTCTTGCCTTGTAGATGACATTCTCCCTATGTCTTCACGTTGTCTTCCCTCTGCATGTATGTGTCTCTAAATCTAAATTCCCCCTTTTTCTAAGGACACCGATCATACTAGATTGGAACTCACCCTCATAACCTCATCTTTACTTGAGTATCTGTAAAGACCCTATTTCAAAATAAAGTCACAATCTTAAGAACTGGGAGTTAGAGCTTCTATATCTTTGCAGGGTGGGGAGCACACCCAATTCATAACAAGGAGGTGGGGAAGACCCTGAAACCCACTCAGTGGAAGTAGGGAGGTGCTAGTTGAAGCCATGGAGATTCCTCCAGCCAGCCCTTCAACCTACCCATGATTGTAAGTTTCCTGAGGGCTCCACCATCATGCTGAACTGTGAGTCAATTAAACCTCTCTCCTTTATAAATTACCTAGTTTTTGGGCAGTTCTTTGTAGCAGTATGGAAATGGACTAATACAACGTCTAAAAGCTGGAAAGGGCAAAGAAATAGATTCTCCCCCTTGGGCCTTCAGAATGAATACAGCCTTCCTGACACCTTGGTTTTAGCCCACAGAGATCATTTTAGACTTCTCACCTCCAGAACTGTAAGATAACAAATTCATATTGTTTGGTCATGTCTGAAAATGAGAGGACTGCGTAACAATGTACATATTTGTGTGTTGCTTTATAAGAAACTTTTTCATAGATATTTTACATTTTGTCTTCTCAATGGCTCTATGGGGCATAAATGAATATCCTTATTTAATGAAGACAGCCTCAGAGACATTGCCAGCCATGCCTAAGATCACAAAACTCCTCAGTGGTAGGTATGAGATTCGAACACAAGTTGGTACGGTTTTGCTTAAGTTCATCTATCACTTGAAATTATTTGAAATTGGAAAATACAGTGATGGTGAAGGCTAATTAAATACTAGAATGTGATCCTCTCACTCACTAGATACATTTTTACCAAAATCATTCCTTTCTGCTGCATCACACTCCCTTTAGGTGAATTGAGAAATTGTCACTTTAGGATTTCAGCTCCCTCCTGACTGCACAGCTAATAAATCTTTCTTCCCTGTAAGAGACATGTCATGATCAATATTTTCCTGTGCTGAAAACCCTACGTTTTAATCACAAAAGATCTAGCTTCGAACTTCATTCCATTTTGTTCACTTTCATTCTCCTCGTATTCAGATTCTTAAAAAAACACATATCAAAAGAAGTTTTCAAAAGGCAGATTATCATTCCCACATGGGGAACTGCTCTAAATGTGCTTTAGAGAGAGCTTGATGCTGCCAAAATGGCTCAAAAGGCTAACAAGTCCACGGGTGGTTATTAATTGAGAAAGATTATTGTCTGTGTGCTCCAGAGAAGGAGGGAAAAGACTCTGCTCATTATAGCTCTACCCTCTGTTCTTCTCATAACCTTTGCTGGAACTTGCAAGGTGGCAGGCCAGTCCATGGGCTTCAGGCTAAAGGAGGAGAATGCTTAACATGAATAGGTCAAAGAGCGTACTGTCTCATAATGAAATCTCAGAGAGAAGTACTTAATTCCAATGCTGGAAACTTTGAAAAGGTTAATGGCAGGGAAAAATCCATGGCCAGAAGACAGACAAATTCACACCTATCCAGCATGTGCGGTTGTTACCTGAGAGGAAAGCTCTGTGTGTTTAACCACAACATGAAAGTGAGGAATCAAATTGCCGGCATAACTCACGCTTCTTTATTTCCTTGATTATTGCCCACATTGAATGTATTATTTGGCATAGTGGGCTTCTCAGAATTTTGATAAAATTACATGACTTCCGCAGTGAGAATTGCATTGGTTTCTCTATCCTTTTTTCCACATCCTGCCATATCATGACAATAAAACACACAAGGACTTCTAACAAAAGGCTTATTAGAATGTTTTATTACCAGAAAACCTCTTTATCATAAGAAACATAAAGGCACTGGAAAGTTTTCAAAAATGGCTTCTGGTTTTCCCTTGAAATTATAATAAAATGTGATGAAAAATGCGGTCTTGTCAACCATTTAGGAAGGAAAGTTAATCTTGAGCCAACAACCATATCTTTCAAATATCTCTCCAAATAGTGTGCAAATCATTGTGGTATTTAGAACTTTGATTTCCAGGAAAGAAAACTGATATCCAGTTCAACTGGAGCTTTAAGAGGGTTAAGCTCTTAGAGATGCCTGTTTTGAAGTCAATTTTGTCAACCAAAATGACTATCTTAAATCTCTATAGCTCTTTAAAAATTATCAAAGACAGGTATGATGTCCTCTGACTCCCTCATTCAACTTGAAAGGTAAGAAAGACCAGGTGTATTGTGGTCTGCATTTTATTAGTTAGGAAGTTGAGGCTCAAAAACTCCACACAATTTTCTTTAGTTTCAGACAGTAATTGACACACCTGGGACTCTGGTTCTCTGTGCAGGCTACATTATAACTCACTGATTAATAAATATATTCTACTTAGCCCAAGAACTGTTAGATGCTTCCAAATCATCTGCAGCTTCAGTTATCATTCAAAGGCTGATGATGCTCAAATCTATCCCTTTGGGCAGACCCACAGACTTGATTTCACATACTTGGATATCCCATGAGCTCTTCAAATTCGACATGTTCAAAATTAGATTCACCTTCAACAGGCTACTCCTAATAGCACCATCACTCCCTTGGTTGGTGAAGATACGTGTTGCAAATAAATTGTTGGAGGGAACTTTCCAATGTAGCCAAATGCTATTGATTCAAATGCCTCTATGGTCTCAGCACTGACAAAGGCATTATGCCATTCTGTATCTCCTCCCACCCCAGGATGTGTTTACACACTGTGTCCCTTCAATATTTTGAAGTCTTTGAAGACAAGGACTATGCACCTGTCACTTGATGGACATGTCATATTCTGTGCTAAGGTTTATCAGAAATCTCTGAAAAGTTTTAAATTTAGAAAAAAATGTGCGAGGCTGGCACAGAGGGTCTCTGTACACCTCACACATTTTCTCCTATTATTAACATCTCATGAGTATGCTACATTTGTCACAATTAACAAACTAATATTAATTATTATTAACTAAAGCCCATACTTACTTAGCCTTCGTTTTTATCTTATGTCCTTTTTCTGATCTAGGATTCCACATGACATTTACTTGTCATATCTATGTAGGCTGCTCTTGGCTGTGACAGTCTCTCACACTGTCCTTGTTTTTGTTGACTTCAAAAGTTCTCCAGACAATGGTCAGGTATTTTGTAGAATGTCCCTCCATTTGGGTCTCTCTGAGGTTTTCCTCATGGCTTGACTGTGCTTGTGGGTTTTGGGGGAAATACCAAAGGAGTGAAGTGCTGTTCTCATCATATGATATCAGGTGTACCTACTGTGATCATGAGTTATCACCAGTGATGTTAACCTTGATCACCTGGCTGAGATAGTGATGATCAGATGTTCCACCATAAAGCTACTCTTTCTCCATTCTAATACTGTGCTCTTTGGAAGTATGTCACTATGAGTAGCCCACACTTAGGGGCACAAAGTATAACACTAAAATCATTTGGAATCCTGCAGAGGAGATTTGTCTCTTTCCTCCCATTGATTTTGTAAAAGGAAAATAAATTGTGGGGTCCCCAAACCACTAAGCGGGAAAAGTCAAATGGAATCGCTTAGGACAAACCTTCCTCCCATTCTATCCAAAGTCGTCTCTCTGCTCACTGAGATAAAAGCATATCTAACTGCCTCCTTTGGAAAGGCGAATCAGAAACTCATAAGAATACAACTATTTAATCCCTTATCTACCAGTGACCTGGAAGCCCCCTCCCCACTTCCAGTTCTCCTGCCTTTACTTCGAGTTGTTCTGCCTCTCTGGACCAAACCAATATTCATCTTACACATATTGATTGATATCTCATGTCTTCCTAAAACATAAAAATCCAAGCTTTGCTCAGACCACCCTGGGCACATGTCATCAGGGCCTCCTGAGGCTGTGTCACGGGTGCACATCCTTAATTCCAGCAAAATAAACTTCCTAAATTGACTGAGACCTGAGTCAGATATTCAGGGCTCACAATTAATTTATTCAATCATCTATTCAATCATTTATTTATGTCAGTATGGACTTACGGATATTTATTTTATACTTTGGGTTATAGATTAGTACTTCCTTATTTTGTTGCTCAAATTGTTCCACCTGTGGCTACTGGGCACTCTTTCATCTGGAAAACCTTTTTTATTCACAAAAAGTATATATGAATATAATTTATGTATGCAAGGCTGATTTTTACAATTTGAGAAAATAACATATGCCATGTAATTTAGATGCTTAGGCCCTGACTTTAATGAACAATAACATTGGATTCTGGGTTTTTTCCCATGCTTTCCCCTCCTTCCTCCTTTTCTTACTTTAACAGTTGTAAAAATATATAACCCTTACTGATCTTCGTATTGCACCTAACTAATCAGCACATCCAGCCTGGCAGGATAATGAAAGATTTTTATCTCTTTTACGGATGAGAAACTAAGACACAGAACCACTAAATGACATGCCCCAAGGCTTTCCACGCCACAGTAGGGAAATGAAGCCTGCAATTCATCAGGCCAGTCCAGCCCTCCTGCAGCATGCTGGGTCACTGTGGCCTCCCCCTTTCCGATAATGGTGGGCCTTGCAATCAAGGTAGTTATCATGCCCTTTGCAAAGGCTGCACCTTTCCTGCAAAGGTTAGCTGTTGTTTTGCTGTTCCTCAAGCATATTTTGCCTCCCCCTGCATATAGAGCCCAACAGAGCAGGAAATTTCAGCTGCTTCTCAGGACCACCTAGAGTTTTAAATTCCCAGCTCCCCTAAGAAACTTTACAAATAAGCTCCTCATTTTTACCCCGATCCGCCAAGACCTTTATTCAACACCCAGTTGCCTGTTAGGTTTAGCCTTCCTTTCAAAACAAATAGGATTCATTTCTGTTTTGAAAAGTTAAGCCCTACTAAGCCACCGTCCAACACTGACAGCAGATGAGATTTTGAGCTCCCAGTGCTGCATTACATAGGGAGGGAAAAGGAGGACAGAAAAGGAAGATAGAAATGGTGAAATAAAAATGCCTGGGATTCTAATCAGCACTTTGCCTGTAATTAGCTTCCTGATCTCCCCCTGGCTCCCTCTGGGCCTCAGTCTCTCCATCTGTAAAACACAGTCTATAGACATCAGAGCCTTTCAAGCCTGGCAAATTAAAGTCTTCACAGGAATAATTGCATCTTAGACATAGATAACTGGAATAAAAGTTTCACTAACTGATACCTTTCTACATGCGTGTGTTCTGATATAGTTTTAACTTAAAAAATTAATTGTATATTTTAATTGACATAAATTGTATACATTTAGTGTGTACAAGATGTTTTCATGTACGTATACATTGTAGAATGGCGAAATCAAGCTAATTAGCATATGCAATACCTCACATACATTTTTTTGTGGTGATATTCTGAGAGGTCATGTTCTATTTCACAGCACTTTTAAAAATGCAAGTGGTCTGGGACTCAGTACAATTGGGTTTCCCAAGCCATTAGCAGATCATTATCTGCAGTTTCCTGAGCGACTAATGATACAGGAGTTAAGAAGAAATCACTTAGGCAGATAGTAAGGATATGGGAGTCCTCGGTAAGGCTCTTCTTTTTCATGAAAAGCAGCCCCAAGACACATTCTAACAAAGTGGAGCCACAGACATAGGCAAGAAAACCGGAAGCTTGCATGAGTGAATGCTGGCAGGAAGGAGGGACTACACATGTTCAAGATGGCGGCTCCAACTTCTCTTCTTTTTGTCAGCCACATATACTGTAAGGAGCAGACAAGATGGTGCAGAACCACTGGAAAGCCTATTTGCATAATAAGATTAGGGTGGGGCCACCAGCCTTCCCTGTGCACTATGTAAGTGTCATACCTGATCGAACCAATCTGTAAGCCTTATGTAAATCAGGCACCTACTCCTCAAACCTGACTATAAAATTCAGTGCATCCACCACCAACCACCCGTCCTTTCCACTTGGAAATCCATCTCTCTATGGAGAGAGCTTTTCTCTTTTCTCTTCTCTTTCTCTTTTCTTTTCTCTTCTCTTTCTCTTTCTCTTCTCTTCTCCCTATTAAATCTCCACTCCTAAACTCCTCATGTGTGTCAGTGTTCTAAATTTTCCTGGCTTTATACCCCACACAGTGTAGCCGCTTCACTAACAGATCACGGTCTAAACATTCCAGGGCTAGATGGTGTCTGAGATGCTGTGCAGCATTCCCTTGCCAAACTTCTAAGTCAAGGCTGACCTAGATTCTTAGGTCAGAGCCCACAAGTGCATCCTGTAATCCTGCCTACTTTGCCCTGGATTTTGTCCTGACTCTGCAGGAACCACCTGTCCTTGAGCAAGGACCTCAACTTTCAGAGTCTCAGTGTTTTCATCTTTAAAAGAGGCCTATTGTCAGGAGTACATTAGAAAATGCTCGTAGCAATGCCTAACATTTCATGCAAACTATGTGGTGTTTCTATTGTCATAACAGATTTGAGGAAAAATTCTTCCTATCTGGATCTGAGGCATCTTCCCTCAGGAATGAAGGGGAGTAGTGCAGGCTGCCCCGGGGAGGGGTTGTGGGGAGCCAGGTAAATTTTTGGTGTGCTTTTGGGCCTGGTTCTCTCTTATGCCAATTGGCTGTATTTTTAGGATGTCTTCAGTTATGTGGGTGCTGAAAGTTAGTCAGTTCCCTAGATATTCCTCAACCAAGTACATCAAGTTGCCATTAAATTGTAACAACAGTATCATTTAATCATGTGATTGTCATACTGAAACCACATTTGCACAAATTAAAATAGTGAGAAAATTATGACAGTGAAAGAGATCTAACCAACCTCCAAGCTGCCCTTGTTCATTCCCGGCTTTAGGCTGAACTAACTTTGGGAATAATTTAGTTTTTTTGTTTGTTTGTTTTGCTTTTTCTGTTTTGTTTTTTATTATTATACTTTAAGTTCTAGGGTACATTTGCACAACGTGCAGGTTTGTTACATACATGTGCCATGTTGGTGTGCTAGGGAATAATTTAGTTTATAGTTTAAATGGTAATAACCCTTCCCCAAAACTAAACTGCCCTTGTAAAACTAATCTAAGGTCACCAGGTTAGGAGGATGAGTGGGGCTTGAATTCTGCTAAGATGTAGGTAGTCAGCCATATTCCGGAGGTCACAAGATTTGCAACTTCCCCAATTCATTATTGTAGAAACTAAAATTGGCCTTTTGAGATGTCCTTTCAGGCTTTTGTATTTCTGATGACCAGATGGCCCCACCCACACCTGAAACCCTTGGCTCAACTAGTCTTGTGGTCCCCACCCAGAAGCAGACTCAGCACACAAGGAACATTTTCCACATCCCAACCAATCAGCAGCACCCATTCCCTTGGCCACCAAACTGAGCTCCTTTTGAAGAGGCACTAACTCCAGGGAGGTGGGGAGGTTCTGTTCCTGCAGACCCCTGATTCGGTGACGGATGAATAAAGTACACTGACACACAGATATTCTGCTCTGCCAGTCCAGCTGAGGGTCCAAGCCACTTATAGGCTCTGAGTTCTGTAAACAGTTGCAACTTGGCCTCATCAGATGGTCAGGCTCGCATTTGTTCAATAAGACTGATTAACAAAAGTTGTGAGTAAACACCACTAGAGGGTTAAGATTAAAGGCCAGATTCTGAGGCTTAAAGCACACCATTTGCGGGTAATAAACCTCCCCAATCCCGACAGCCCCCACCTGAGTAGGAGGCAGTAAAGTACTGAGGTAGGACAAAGGTCAGTCTTAAGCCCATGTAAGTAAACAGGTTAGTAAGCCAAACTTCTCATATTCCTTTGTACTTGCAACCTAATCTTTCTGGCTCCTGCAAAGACACCCTGGCTGCCTTCAGCCAAGCAATCTGAAGCGATGCAAACTTTCGGGCATTCCAGGAGAGTTTTTGACTATTACTATAACTATCTTTAATATTTTTCCCACCAGCCTGATTGAACCCCAACACCAAACTACACTTAAGAAACCCTCGCTCTGCATTTTGGGGAGGTTAATTTGAGATTGATTTGTCTACAAGGCATAGCCACCTCATGTCAATTAAACTCATTCTTTATTGTAATGCCATGGTCTCAGTGAATTGGTCTTATCTGTGCAGCAGGCAAGAAGAACCCATTGGGTAGTTACAATACCTTATAAAATAGAGGAATTTAGGCTGAAATTAACAACAGAGTCATTTTCAAATCCCCTTTTACTTTGCCTGGAAATCTCCCTCACTGTCTTCTTCCCTCTGTCTTAGACCCTTCTTACCTGTCCCCAATCCCCGCATTCACCCATCCAAGGCTCATGGATAGCTCATCTCCAGGTTATTCAGCCCTCCAAGAGTGTTTTCAAGTAAGAGAGCAGGCAGCCCCATCCAGCGCAAGCAGCCCAGTTTGTCAGTAGGTGTCATCTTTGAATGAAGCTTTCTAAGAGGAAGAAGGATTGTTGCTACCCTCCGTAACACAGCAAGTATAACAGAAAATTCAAATGAAAAATAAAGAGCCTACATTCTCCCTATTTAAAATAAGAGACTTCTTCCCTTTTCTTAGAAAAATTATTGTAGAAAACATATAATTGTAAATTATTTCTCTATCTCTCTGAAATGTTTATAAATCATTTTAAAATCTACATAGAGGCCAGGCAGGGTGATTCATGCCTATAATCCCAGCACTTTGGGATACCAAGGCAGGAGTATGGCTTGAGACTAGGAGTTCAAGGCCAGCCTGGCAATGTAGGAAGACCCCCATCTCTACAAAAAATGTTTGAAATGATAGTAAATCTTAAAAGGTTTCTTTCTGGTGTTAAGACCCAGGAATGTCTTTCTCCAGGACCTGAGAGCCAGTTCTTTGAAATGCAATCATCAAAGAAAACAGCATCCCCATCTTCCAGTTACGTGGGAGGATAGGAGCCTAATGGGTGAGCATGTTACTCCAAGATGTAAAACCAACCCCACTACTATAAGATACATTAAGTTTATCTTTCCTTTGGATACAGCCAATTAACTAATATGGATGGTCACTCCAATTATAAGGTGAATTTAGAATGAACTGTGTGTGATAATAGCACTGTCAAGTCCTACTTGAGAACTGGTTATTATTGATTATGTTGAGAAAATGTGTATGTAGTGGGTTGTATCTGCATGTCTATATAAAATTTTTTTTTCGTGTCTTCACACTCTCTTTAGTGAATTGCCTGTGACACACATTACATTTTGGTTTAATGTTATTCAATGATAAAAGTGTTGGAGTCCCTATGAGGGCCTGAGGCAGAAATTCAAATGCACAGGACTTATTAAAGGGATGCTATTGGAGAAGGGAAACAGAGGAAGGAAAACAGAGAAGGAGAATGATATCGTTTGACTGTGTGTCCCCACCAAATCTCATGAGGCCTGGTGGGAGATGTCTGGGTCACAGGGGTGGATCCCTCATGGGTTGATGCTGTCCTCATGATACTGAGTGAGTTCTTGTGAGATCTGGTTATTTAAGTGTGTGGAACTCCCCCCCCCCCAACACACACACACTCTCTTGCTCCAGTTTTGTGTCCATGTGACATGCCTGTTCCCACTTAGCTTTCCACCATGAATAGAAGCTCCCTGAGGCCTCCCCAGAAGCTGTGCAGATGCTGGTGACATGCTTGTACAGCCTGCAGAACCATGAGCCAATTAAATCTTTTTTCTTTATAAGTTACCCAGTCTCGGGTATTTCTTTTAAGTAATGCAAGAACAGCCTTATACAGAGGAAGTCCAGCAACAGTGTGGTCTCAGCTGGAGACAAACTTCAGGTTGATCCCACAGAAAGAATCTGGAGCATAATCATAACACAAAATCCTCCCACCTCAAAGCAAAGAAGCTTCCATTCTGCTCCCCCAAATTAATCAATTGCTCGTTCAGAGCTGTGTGTGTATGTTTTCTGGGTCAAGGTGTCTCCTGTCAGCTGAGGGCAAGATTCCAGAAAAGAGGTCACCTTGAGCCATCAGCAGCCAATTCTCTAGCAGTTAGTGGGTGGGTGTACAGCTTCTCTTCCGAGCTGATATTGATGCCCAGGAAAATGGCTGGGGAAAAATAAGCAAGTGCAGTGAATTAGCACCTGTTTTAAGGAGCCAAAATCATGTGTGAGGAGGTGATCTGGATTGTGAGGAAAAGACCACCATGACCTCCTTCTAGGCCTTTAATCCTATCCAGCCACTTCTAAGCATACGGAAAGGATCTTCCCTTCTGCCTTGCCCCCTTTCCAGTCTTCTTTCTATGGGAGGATGGCAGCATCATTTAGAGGACTTCTAGTGGCCAGTGGGAACTCCTTTCAAAAGTGTGAGCAGACCAACGACTGCAATATGATTCCGGGGTAATGCCAGCACCAAATAGAGATTAGAGCTTGGAAAAAGAGCAGCATCGGGCAGCCAGCCCACGCTACCTCTGTGAAATATGCCGTGCTAGATGTTACGAAAAGCCAGGAGACAGAACCATTATTAGAGTCCCATTTTACAAATAAGGAAATGGAACATAGACCCTTTAAGCAACTTGTCCAAAGTCTTGGAACTAGTGTAAGTGAAAATTCGAATCCCAAACCTATGATTTCAAAGTGCAGATGGTAATGTCTGTAGTATAGTATCAAAGACACGAATTCTGTTTCTGCTCAGTGTGAACTTAGGAACTCACTAAGTATCTCTGACCCTCAATATATTCATCTGAAATGACATATCCTAACACAAGTCCTACTGCCTCAGAGAATCAAGCAACACAGCAGATACGAAGTGGCTCAGAAAGGTCTAAAGCTTTTATTTTGAAGTAAAAGTATAAGCATTGTTAATTACCCTGACCATGAAGGGGATAAGAAATCAGAGAAGAGTCCCGCTAAATGGAAAATCATAAACATACTAAGAAAACAACAAAGTAGAGAATTGCTTGGAGAGCCTTCCCTGGCTTCCTGGCCACCATGGAATCATGGAGCATACTCCAACCATGGCACCAAGTGAACCCCACAAGCTCCAGCAGAAGCATCTTCCAAAGGGCTCTTGAGTGTGCCATTCACATGAAACACGTGCCTGTCTGTGAAGATCCAGGCTGTCTCTTGGTGACATTACAGGGATATTTTACATCTGCGACCTGACAAGTGGTTTCCTGCAGCATCCTTATGTATTTTATAGTTTTTATTATATTTCTGAGCCAGCAGTGATAAACGCCCTCTAGAAAGAACCCTATTCTCATGTGAAAAGAAGAGAAGGGATAAAAAATAAGCAGGCTTTATGGCCACAGGAATGTTTGATGTCTGACCAGCACTAACTGTTCCTGTGTAGAGATGGAAAATTTTTCAAGAAGAATGTCAGGATTGACTGCATTCACCTTGAAACATTGGTCCCTTTGGGTTGTAAATTTCTGCAATCTCTGGAGGCAAAGCTATTTGGAAGGGAACAGCAAGGGCAGGGTGGGGGGTGGGGAGGGAAATAATCCTCGCTTCAGTGGCAAAAAGAAGATCTCCTCTGAAGCTTAATCTTGGGCAATCTCAAGGACAAAATACCACTGATCTATACTGGCCTTCTGAATGAAATGTATAATTTGTTAGGTAGAAATTTTAAAACTACCACCCTCTCCAAGTAAACAAATCTTATTAGAATAGTTTAAAATACCAATGTACTTACTCCTGTTTCACCAGTGGGAAACGATAATTCTGAAGAATTATGCAATTTAAAAACGATGAATTACAGGATTTTAGTGTCGAAGAATCCTTAGATAGCAATTTGTCCATAATGATTTATAGTGTAGGAACCCCCTAAAACCAAATCCTGGTTTGCCATAATAAGGATCCTAATTCCCAGAGTCCATTGTAAAAAGTACCATGCAAAGAGTGAGATATAACATTATACTAACTCTTCCACCTGTATCTAGAGGACTAGCCACAGTGACAGTATGTATAGAGTTGAAAAGACCAGAGGTGGGAAATAAACTAGATAAAGCAGCTGAAGTTGGGAAAATGGTGAAATCAATGAGTTCTTCAATGTAATCTGTGTCTACCATGGGGTGAAGGGAAGGCTTCTCTGCCTTCTGAAGATCTACTGAAAATGAACTGACAATAGGCAAATAAATAGGAAAAAAAGACATACACATTGATTTAACATGCGTAAGCACAGGGCAATTGCAACAGAATGATTTCCTAACAACCCGATGAGGTATAGATGCTCACATACCCTTCTGTCAGAAAGGAAGGGGAGATGAGAGTAATGTGGTCTTTTTGAGGAGTGATAAATGACTTTTAGGGGGAATGAGTGGGTCCAATGCTCAGATAATGGTTAGCAAGTGATTCTCTTTGGGGATTGAATGGGACCAGAGAACAGATAATAGCTTGGGACAAAGTTCATCTGGGTTGTCGATGTGGTGTTCAATTTTTAGTTTCTTTCTCTGTGATGTGTGATATATCTTTTAATTTTCTCTGGTAAATGACATTTCACAGGGGTGATTGAAGGCAACTGTGTTCCTCTTTGGTGGGTCCAGTTTCTGGGTAGATAAGGAACTTCAGAGAACAACCTTACCCTGTGCTTTGAGAGAGACAGAGGGTTGAAGAACAGGAGAAGGAGGAAGATCAGAGACCTTGTGGCTGCTTCTTTAGCTCAGCGAGTCAAAGCACCATATTTTGGGGTACGGTTTTCTGAGCCACAATACTGCTGATATTGATGAAAATATAATTTTATATTACGTACCAAAAAAACACAGTTCAGTTGATGCACAAATTTTAGAAACTCACTACTCCACTTAACATAAACTAGTTCATAAAACTTAACAGTAGAATGTAAGAAAAATGTTCATTTATATATGGTATCATAAGATCTAAACTAGAAGAATCTCCTTCCATTTAAATAACTATCTAACAAAGAAGGGGTAAATTTCAGAAACCACAGCTGAAAAATACCATTTTTCTTTTAATGGTTTTGATCACTAGCACTGCTGCTCAGTCACTCCACATTTTAGACCTGCAATAATCCTTCCCTCAGCCCTCCAGTGTTCTCTCTTTTGATTGGAGTATATATACCATTCGGTTTACTTTGTGTGATATTTGCTTTGACTGTTATCTACTTCATTCCTGCCCTCCCCTTCCTACTTCTTCTTTAAAAAAAAAAAAAAAAAAAAAATTGGTGCTTGTTGAAGAAGTTGGATTGACAGCCCAAGAGACCAAAATCCTCTGTTTATCCAGAGAAAAAAATAAAGAGAAAAGCAATGAGACTGAGAGCTCCCTGACCTCCAGTGTAGTTCGCATTACTACTGAATCCCTGGCTCTCAGAAAGCTCCCGCAGAGGTATTGGTGACCTGTGAGGCAAGGTGCAATGCTGGCTGTCTACTGGGGAACTACCTGTCTTGGCATTCAATGTGAGTGGTAGGATACAATCTGCAAAGAGATATGAAACCCATAGGTCTCCTAGCTGTCTCATTTTTACCCCAAACTGCAGTGGATTTGGCATAATTCAGATGCCGCGCTTTCAAAACTTGTGTGTGTTTGTGTGTATGTGTATATGTATGTGTGTGTACACATGTGTGCATGCATGAGGATGTACATACCTGTAGTGCATTCTCTAACTTTCAGTGTATTCTATAACCTAGAAACCTTGTTAAACTGCAGATTGTAATTTGAATAGTCAATATGTAGCCTGAAATTCTGCATTTTGAACAAGTTATTTGGTGATGCTGAGGCTGCTGACTCAGGGATCACTTTTTTTTTTTTTTTTTTGAGAAGGAGTCTCACTCTGTTGCCCAGGCTGGAGTGCAGTGACGTGATTTCGGCTCACTGCAAGTTTCACCTCCCGGGTTCAAGTCATTCTCCCACCTCAGCCTCCTGAGTAGCTGGGACTATAGGCGCTCTCCACCATGCCCGGCTAATGTTGTTTTTATATTGTTAGTACAGACAGGGTTTCCCTGTGTTAGCCAGGGTGGTCTCCATCTCCTGACCTCGTGATCCATCCGCCTCAGCCTCCAAAGTGCTGGAATTACAGGCATGAACTACCGTGCCCGGCCCCAGGGATAACATTTTGAGTGGCAAGGGTTATGTTTACTAGAGAAAGACCAGAGGTATTTGCTACCCGTCAAATATAGTTCCTCCCTCAATTATTTCTAGAGTTGGTGTCATAATAGAAATAAGGAAATTACCTTGATACTTCAACCATTAAATCCCTCCAGGGTAAACATCATCATCACTTTCTGTATTGGCTCATTTTCATCATGGTGTCAAACACTGATGGGATAATGAACCTATGACTCAGGAAGAATCGACGTTTGCTCAATATATGTTCTATTATGTACAAAGTAACAGCAGTACTTGGGCCATATGGCCTGTAGAGCCTAGGCTACTCATCCCTTGCCCATATCCTTAAACCTGGGCTGTTAGCTGGTACAAAACTGCTTAGCAGGTAAGGAGCTTGCTCTAGGAGCCTCCAACTGACAAGAATCATTTATGACCCTACTTTCAGCTGGAGAGCCGACCGCATTTCATTCTCCAAACCATTGTGTCATTTTGTCTGCTTTTATCATAGTGGTTGTTTCCACATGCTACCATTTTGGGTAACAATGACTAATATGCCTAAAATTTTATAAAATAGCTACATAATGACTCTTGTCCATGAAATAAATGTTAATTTTTTACTCTGGGGGAATTAAGCACCTAGACTACTAGTCTATCCTCAAGGCAGAATCCTAGGGCATTTGCTTATATAAAGATGTGACAAGATATTCATTAGTATTAACTTGTCAAAATTTTAAAGTTTTTTTCCTCGTAATTGTGAGCCATTAACAATAAGTTTGACTCATGATGGAACTGTTCAGCTTCTAAGGGACATCTTTTCCAAAGTGGCATAAAAATCCATGGATAGGAGAAGGACATTGAGGACACAAACGTTTCCTATGGAATAATTTTTTAGGGTTAAAATTTGGGAGTTTCTGAGTGGAAAATTTTCAAAGGGTATCACTATTTGCAGACCTCTTTTGAAAGATAACTGATGTGGCAGAGACACTGTCTCTTCCTATGACCACCAGAAACCTTATACATATCTAAATGGAGATATGTATAAAATGGCATTTTATATGTCATATTTTATACATATACATATATGACATTCCATGTCATTTTTCCCTTTGTCTTTTAAATTTTTTAATTGTTCTGTTTTTTAATCCAGTATCATGTGCAGATCAAGACAGCAACCATTAGCCCCTCACGTCACTGCCCTTGCCTTTCCTCCTCTGAGCCTACACCTTATTTTCAATGATCTCTCAATATGACATTATTATTCATTTATGTCAAAAGAAATGACTTATTCTCTCTGCTCTGGGAAAACAAATAGTATCTTATTTTTCTAGAGGGTTTCTTTTCATAAGACCAGATTTTTGCTCTTTAAATACTCTCTAATTTTTAAAGACTTTTTCTTAACAATTAAGAGAAAGATCTTCTGAATTATACAATGAATTCTGTTAAAAATAGAGCAGTAGTCAGTTCTCATATTCAATCAAAATCATGCTTATTTTCAAAAACGTCTAGGTTTGAGATCACTGGATTAGTGAAGTTGGAATATTCCATAATAAGATTATCTTATATATGAAAAGGAGTTATATGCTATATGTAAAGTATGCTATCTTAAAAATGTTTACTCATTTAGGCCTAAGATTTTGAAGCCCTCATTTAACAGCCTAGTGGTCTAAAAGCATATCTACCAAAGCTGCTAAAAGAGATGTCTACAACCAAATTTCCTAAATTGTATTCTTCATAAGACCAATTATGGGAATTAGTAGTAGGTATCAATTTCAGAATAAAAATTTATAGTCACTTAAATTCAAAAAGCACAAATCCAAATAAAGTTTTAACAGACGAGTTACTGCAGAGCTGCTCTGAGCTTTTACAGATTCATACCAGAGACTGGCTAGGTACTGGCCAATTCCATTTTCTATTCCAAGACACATAGACTACATTTTCCAGCTGCTTTATTTTTAGATTGAGGCCATGTGACTGATTCTGTCCCATAGAATCTGGGCAGAGTGATATGTGCCATTTTCAGGCCTGACCATCAAACATGCCACCTCATTATCTTTCACTCTTCACTCTTTGGGAAGCAGAATTCAGAGCATCCCTTAGAGAACTCCAAGGAAGCTCTAGAAGATGAAGGTACCAGAAAATGGAAGGAGCCATATCTTTAAATCACCACATAGAAGAGCACGTCTTATAACCCAAGTGAAGCCTTGCTTGTGTGAAGCCACTAAGAAGTTAGAGATGCTTGTTACAGCAGATGGCTTCAATCACCCTGACTAGTACATGTGCTAAGCACTCTGAATCTCCAAGGAGTGGATAAGTAGATAGCATTTCCTAAAGTTAATTTAAAGTGATTTTTCTTTCATGCAAAATTTTGAGATATTATTTTTCCACTAGTTTAGTCCCATCATGAATGCCATTCACAAGCCTTATTCTATAATTAAGTTTCTGAATCAGACTTTCTCAATGTAATCTCATAGCAGAAGAGGAAGATAGAATAGTCCATCCAAGAAATGTGGCAGAAGGGGAAGTTGAAAATATTTAAAAAATGAGAAGACATGACCTGCCATTGTTGTGAGCAGGCCACATCAAAAACATGGAAACGATTGTGGCTGCCTCTAAGAACAAACTGGTCCCTGGCTGACAGACAGCAAGGAAATGCGAACCTCAGTCTTTGAACTGCAAGGCAGTCAATTCAGCCAACCAGCTGAAGGATCCTGGAAGTGGATTATTCCCCAGAGCCTCCAGAAAGGACCACAGCCCTGGCAAAAACCTTGATTTTTCCCTTTTGCGATTCTAAAAAGACCAAGCTGAGCCATGCTGCATCTAGACTTCTGATCTACAGAACTGAGACATCATATATTTTTGTGGCTTTCGAGTCAGTAGTTTGTAGTAGTGATTAAAAACTAATATAGAAATTGGTACATTAACGTAACAATTCCTTCACCTCCTCCCAGTGGAGCGATTACCCTAAGCAAGCCAGTAAGTAGTAGCAATGCAAAGTTAAGACGAAAAGCCTCGGGACTTTTATCCTTCCAGCCACTGCCCCTCCACCCCACACAGTTTCCCAGGTCACTGGGCCTTCCATCCTCACCTGGCTGTCGGGAGGCACCCCTCTTCTCCCTGCAGGGGCTGTCAGAGGAGGCCTAGAGTGGAGTCAGGATTTTTACCATCACACAGCAGTAATTAGGCCACGTTCCCTGTGGTGTCAGAGGTGATCATATGGGGAAGCAAGTTCCACGTCCCTCTCAGCAGTGATAAGGAGGCAGAGGCCCCTCAACCAGGGGTCATGGAGGTTAAATGGAGAACCTGAGCCAAAGAGAAGGAGAGTTTCAAAGAGGGGTAAAATCAGTGTCAAATCTGACACACACAAAAATCAGGTAAAATAATTGTTTGCAAAAGCTTCTGTTGTGTGTTATTGGGAGACCACTGTGACTTTAGACAGAAAGTGATTTGTAATGGAGGGTGGGGTTGCAATGGATAATCTTCTGAGTGTAATTAACATTATGTAAAAGTAGACACAAAGTATAATTTGTTGTTTTTAATCAAACTTGACTATGAAGAAAGGTGTAGGGAGATGACTCGAGGTAAAGAGAGGAATATCTGTTATACAAGAGGAAAGGGACATAGCTCTGCTTATACAATGAAGAGAAAAGGCCTTGAGAGAAAAACAGGTAAACAATTTCAGAGCAGGAGTGATTGGCTGTTACCGTTCTCGGCTGTTACAGTTCTCCAGAAGACCATGGGACTCCAATTACCAAGGGATTAGCCTTGACTAGGGAAAGGCTTCTGTCTTGAAGACAAGATTGCAGACCAAGCAGGAAGGCTGAGCAGAGAAACCTGTTTTTAGTAGCAGGGAGTCCAATCAGTAGAGTGCTCCTGCAATGGTTTGGGGATTTTCTCAGGAGGTTAGAGGCACAATAATTTCCTAACAGTAAAGAGACAGAGATGTTAAGTGTTTTTAGGATTGCGTAAGACAGTCACAGTGAACAAGTATAATTAAGGACTGAGTCTCTGATCAATAATTATAATAAATTAAGGTAACAATGTTTTAAATAGTGTTTCTTTTGAGCATTTGCATTATTTTGAAAAATCATTTCTTGTCTTCCCTGGTAATAAAAAAGAACATTAGTAAAATTGCAATGTTTTGCCAGTCATTTTAAAAAGTGAATTATAGCTCTGCCATCTCCTCGGTATTTTCAGCCAATTTCTACAATTTATTTGGGAAGCGTAAACCAAACAAATAAGCCACATTTTCAACTACACAATCAGGAAAGGAAGATCACTTAATAACATTTCTCTCCCTCAATCAGTGCTAGGCTGCAACATTACTCATTGGTAATAAGTGGCATGTTCCCCTTTTTTTTACCTCTATCTTTATTTTCTTATTTGTTAAGAACAGAGCGCAAGTGTGACTTCCTGTCCTAGTGAACGAGAGTCCAGTCCTGATCTGAAGAACCCAAGACACACAGTCTGTTGCATAAGTGTCAGAGACATCTGACATACAGGATATTTGCTTGGCGTGATGCCGCACACCTGTAGTCCTAGCTACCCGGAAGGCTGAGGCATGAGGATTGCTTGAACCCAGGAGCTCAAGGTTACAGTGAGCTATGATCCTGCCACTTCACTACAGCCTGGGCAACAGCGTGAGACTCAGTCTCTAAAAAAAACTAATAATAATTAAATAAGTAAGTAAAATAACCAACACACAGGAGCTCAGAGATAGTGAAGCAGGAAGGGGGCGTGTTACCATCACAACAACCAGTCTCATCAGTAAGCCCTGGAGAGACCTGAATAGAATGAAAATGTGGCTGAAGACATGCAAGAGAACAGAAGCCTGATGAGAAGATCCCTGGACTGAAAAAGAAAAAGAAAATCATGTTTAAAGCTAATAATACTTAACTGAACAATCTCTTTTCTCTCTCTCCCCACATCCACTTTGATACTAATGTCACCTATCAGCACAGGAATGCCTTCTCCTAATTCCCAATGCCTGGACCGAGCAAGAGAGCAGTTCTGTATACATTTCCAAACTGTATATGTCAGCATGACTAAGTACATCAGGCACACACACTGTCTCAAGCTCTGTCAAGTTGCACTTTTTTTGTTTGTTTGTTTGTTTTACCATGGGTTATAATTGAACTCCACCCGGCAGTGAAGTCACACTGGGAACATTTAAAGACAGGCTGGAAACGTAAAACACTTACATATTATCTTGTGAGGTAATAGAGCATCTCTTTGTATTATGATTTTTTCCACATCACGAACTAAAAAAGGAGTCATGGAAAGATTCCAGAAAACTTAGGTGATGCTTGCCATGGGTCCATCACACTTTCGTCAAGGGCTTCTTCAAGATACTTGACTACTTTGGAGCTCAGACATACTTAAAAGGGAAAATTAAATTAGGTCTTTGATTTGTTGAGGTCCGTACACATTCAACAATCTAACGAAAGTGTTGGGCTCCAGTTCTGAAATGTGAACTCTTTTACGACACGAATTTCAGAAGTGTCATGAGTCACTGAAGTCCAGTTATGGACTGTATTATGAGTTAACTGTATCCCTCAAATAATACGTTCAAGTTCTAACCCTGGGTACCAGTAAATGTGACCTAATTTGGAAACATGGTCATTGCAGATGCAATCAAATTAAAATGAAGTCATACTGGAAAGGAGGAAGGAAGGACATCCTAAACCCAATATGATTGGCATAATAAGAAGAGAAGAAGAGACACAGACACACAGGGAGAATACCATGTGATGATGAAGGCAGAGATTGGACTGATGCATCTACAAGCCAGCAAACCCAAGGATTGCTAATAACCACCAGATGCTGGAAATGGCAGGGGAAGATCCTCCCCTGGTGCCTTCCAAGAGAACATGATCTGGCTGACACCTTGATTTCAGACTTTTAGCCACTATAACTGCGAAATAACAAATTTCTGTTGTTTTATGCCACCCGGTTTGTGGTGCTTTGTGATGGCAGCCTTAGGAAGTGAATATAGATTCCATGGCAAGAAGCTCCAGACAAAGTATTTGCAAGGTTTCTCTGTCTTTCACATCCACACACACCCCATCAGAAAATCCTGCTGGCTTAACTGCAAATTACATCCAGGATCTGACCATTTTCACTAATTCCCATTCTAGTTCTCTAGTCCGAACCACTGTCCATCATCTCTAGCTTAGATATCCAGATATTTCTCAATGCTAGAGCTAGTCAATGCTAGGCCACACACACCATTACTTATTGCTAATAAATGTCATCTTCCCTCTTTTTGTCTATCTCTTCAATTTCTTTCTTTCTTGTTACAAATCAGTGTGGACTGAAAAACAGGACTTCTCAACCAGGAGTTGGCAAACTAGGGCACATGGGTCCCATCCCACCCAAAGGTGCCAACTTTCCAGGGGAATTCCCGGGTCTATTATGCCTAGGCCAGTGTCAAGGCTCCTGAGAGATTACACAGAAGCTGCTTCCACAATCTAGAGCCCTTTGCATTTACAAACTGTGTTCTTAAAATTTTATTGGAACACAACCATGTCCATTCATTTATGTTTTGCCTATCATTGCTTTCATGCTACAATAGCAGAACTGAGTGGTTATATGAGAGTATAGCCTGTAGAGCCTAAACTATTATTTGGACCTTTACAGAAAATGTTTTCCCACGTTGCAGACTATATGGGATCCTGGAATTCTCTGTCCACAAGGCTCAGAACCCCCTTCTGGAGGTAGATGAGCTTCTTCTCCAAATCTACTCTCTCAGGGATAGACTGTGAGCCAGATGTGTACCACTGTGCCTTGGCAGGAGTGGTCAAGGATTGGTGACTTGCTGAAGTGTGGTGTGGGTTATGCTTGGACATGCAGACTGCTGTGTCCACACACATAGGTGTAAGTTTCCTGGATTGGAGGATGAAGTTGGGAATGGGAAGAAAATGGCTCCCCTACGCAACCACATTCCAATGAGAAAGTCCACAGGATCTAAGAATTCTAAATTTGCACCTGGTCTTATTGATTGCTACGAAGATGTATTTGCCAAGGTTGGAGGAGAAAACACATTTTATTTAACATATTTTGGAGTGATGTATAACTTTATAGTCATGGGCCACATCATAATGTTTCAGTCAAGGACAGACTGCATATATAATGGTGGTCCAGTATAATTATAATACTGTTGTATTTTTACTATACCTTTTTATGTTCAGATACACAAATGCTTACCACTGTGTTACAATTGCCTATGGTTATTCACTACAGTAAAACTCTGTAGGCTTGTAGTCTAGGAGCTTTATGCTATACAGTATTGCCTAGGTGTGTAGTAAGCTATACCAGCTAGATTTGTGTAAGCACACTCTATGATGTTTGCACAACAATGAAATCGCCTAATGACAAAATTGCCTAACAACACATTTCTCAGAATGTATCCCTGTTGTTAAGCAGTTAAGCAATGCATGACTGTATGCGGACATGCAGGTTGTGAACTTTCATTGGACTTGTGCACTGTTAACTGTTAATGGATCTGCATTAGGGGAAGACGGTGGTAGACTTTCAATTCCATTTTCTATAGATTAATTAAACGGGAAGTTTCTTTCCATAGGACATACAGCCTCTTGCTCTCCTGCACAGATATTTTATAGTAACCATGGCCTAGACAGCTGTGGTCAGAGAGAACTGAGATTCCACTTCCATCCAGATCAGGAATTATGCTATTTTCCTTACATCTCTGTGATTGGTGATTACAGAAATTGATAGCAGGCAAAATTGGAGCATATTTGACCCCAGACTAAGGGTCCATTCATCTATTGATGTTCTGTAAACTCAATTGATAAGAACAAGGGTAAGGATTAGCTATTTTCAAGTTCTCATTTTGTTGAAACCGGTGGTCTTTTCAGCAGCCCATCAGAATTTGCAAGACTATCTCCCAATTCTTAGAACCTTCATCAGCAGAACATGAGTCGGCTGTGAAAATACTTGTAATTTATTCTTTCTTTCATTCTATTTCCCAACAGGTGAATTTAGACATAAATCCTTGTAATTACTGTGTGTTTATATACTTTAGTTATCTTATCAAGCTTTGCCAGTGGCCACCGTTACAAGTTGCTCTGGTAAAATATTCCTGATGTTTGCTATTAGAAGAGTCACTGTTGAGTTTTCAGCCACAGATTCTCACAACATTCATTCAAGAGATTTTCAACAAGAACCATATGCCAGGCTGTGCACATAAATATAATTGCTAATTATGTACCAGTGTGGACATATCAGCTCACAACATACATGCAGTCCATGCTGTAATGGAACTTCTGATCCAGTAGATGAGTCAGAAATTAAACAAAAATTAGTGCCAAAAATACCTACATGAGCTTTTCTTACATGCTAGGAAGGATCTGTGAAAGATTTATAAACCAGTTATGAAAGATGAACCAGCCCTAACTGGCAGGGAGCAGGGTAGGTGACAGAAAGCTTCTTTGAGGAAATTACATTTAAATGGAGGCCAGTAGAATGCAGAAATGTTATCTGAGCAAAAACAAAGTGGTTTTAAGGGCCCTGCAGCAGGAAAGAATGAACTTTGATTAACTGAAGAAAAACCAATGTGGCTGAAGAGAAGTTAGCAAGGTAGAAATGGTGTCAAAGACTGAAGAGGGGTGCAGGAGCCAGATGAGAGACAATGAGTCCTTAACACATCTGAGATGGGCTGGATGGTAGGTTTTTTAGTCATAGTGAGCCAAATGGCAAAATCAACGATATTATGCAGGTTTGTATATATCAGGAAAGAGAACAAATTCCCACATTTTTAGTGACAAAAATCAAGATATACTACTACTAATAATAATAACAGGTAAGTATTTTTTGTAATACAGCTCTATTAATAAAACAAACTTCTTTTGCAGGAGGATAACATATTGCTTAATATGGCTTCAAAGTGAATATTTCCTATGACTAAATTGATTAAATTTTATGTTTTTTATCTTTGAAAATGTCTTTTCACACATGTATGTACTAGCAAATACTGATCTGAATCCATGAGCACATGATTTTGTTTGAGCATTTTCATCACGTAGAACCAGGCATTTATAGAATTCTACTACAGTAGATTCTTCTCTTGATATTTGCTTTCTAGCATGTCATTACGTTGCAGATTCATCCTTTCCAATGGAAGGTTAGGTGGAAGCTCCTCAATGCATAAATCAATTTTCAAATACAAAAATTCCCTTGGCACTTCCATTAAAGTCCAGAAAGCACTGCTGAAATTATAAATGGAGTCTGTGGAAAAGTTGTTTGTTTTATTATATTAAATGGTGCTTGATAATCTTTCTTCCAGAGTCCTAAGGATTCTGTCTAAGGAGTCTAAGGAGTCTAAGATTCTAGCCCACAATTAAACGGTAGTTTGTTACCTTAAATGATATGCAGTTTTGTCTATTTTAAAAATGTTTGCCTAGATGCCTTAGCAGAAACCAAAGTTTCAGCTATCCAGAATTCAATTTCTATTTCAAACATTATCACTATTCTTTCTGTTTTAGATAAAAATATTTTGGCTATTTACCAATCATATGGATAAAATAAAGGGAAACATAGGGCAAACAATTCAATTGTGGAAGAAATTGAACTGAAAATGTGTAACCTCCTAGGTTCACTTCTTTCTTAGCTATTCTCATAGTGTTTCTCATCATAGGTGAGTTCTTAACATAGATATTCTTTTAGTGAAAATACTGTTTTATTTCAAGAATCTCAAAGGAATTATCCTAAACCCTTTGATGGCAGTGAAGACAGCAAAAAAATGTTCATCATAACAGTTTCACAGAATCAATCCTAAGTACCTTAATGAAGAAGAGAATTTAAAGAGTTTTTTTCAGTCTTTGCTGGGAAAACATCCCACACACTGACATGACTGGGTAGAGGGATTTACTGTGATTTTGCTTCTCATTGTACCAAAGCCTTATTTCTTCCAAGACAAGCAAAGGAACAGAGGAACAAAGCAACATTGGTAAGTAGATTTAAGAGATAAATGCTGAAGTTAGAAAATGATCCCTAATAAATACTCTTCTATTTTCATTTTCTAAAACTGCATAACAAATTCCCATAAAGTTAAAGGCTTAAAATGACACTCACTTATTAGCTCGTAGTTCTGTAGAAAATCCAACACGATGTGACTGGGCTTTCTGCTAAGGTCTGAAATTGGCCTGGCTGAGTGCTCATATGGAGGCTCTAGGGGAAAACCTGCTTCCAAGCTCATTCTTCTTGGCAGAATTTAGATGTCTCAGGTTGAAGGACTGAGGTCCCCATTTCCTTGCTGACTGTTAACTGGGCCAGTGCTCACTTCTTAGAGTCAGCCTCAGTCCTAGCAAATTGCAACTCCCTCCAGTAAGGCCCACAGAGATAATCTCCCTTTCTTAAAGTCAGCTGTGCCATATAACACTTTAATCAAGGGATTAAAAAAAGCCACCAAATTAACAGTGCTAGAGATTGTGAAGAGTGTGTACATAGAGAAAGGGGCGATGTGGGAACTATTTTAGAATTCTACCTACCACAACATCCCATGATACTCCAGTTGAAAAATAAAAGTTCAGATACTCGTATATATCTGTACACATACATCAAAGTGAAATTAGTTTTCCTTTCTGATTTTTCTTAAATTTCATTTCTGAATCTCAAAAAGTAATCTTCATACTAGAAATGATTGTATAGCCCAAGATTTCTAGCTGAGTACTATGATGATTCCATAAATAAAAATGATAAACTATCAGAGGGCAGAAAAGCTTCATGGACATGAGATCTCAAATAATAATTTCACCTCTAAGGCTAACATCACTCTTCTTTCAGCCAAAAATTTCTCACCTAAGCAGGTTCCCTACATAGATTATGATAGTTGTGAACATTAAGCTAGAAGTTTGCAACAGTGACTATTTGTGAAAGTAAGACTATTAAAAATATTTGTTGTGTTTTTCTAGAAAAATAAACATTTTTGGAGATGCAAAAAATGTTCTATTATGGGGAATGCTAATGTATTGGGTAAAGAGAATCCATTACTTCCCAAAAAATACTAACTTGTAATAGGGAGGACACTAAAAGTGAATGCCTTTAAAATTATGACTATCATTAACAGTTAAAGTCTAAATTCAAGGACAAACCAATGTGAAACTGCCTTTGCAAAATTATAGCAGTGAGATAGATCTAATATAGCTGACTCTATCTTTGCTCATCTTTGCTCACAGGCCAAGCTAACTATGGGAGGAATTTAGCTTATAATTTAACTTTAAAACAAAGATGATAACAGCCCTTCCCAAAACTAACACCCTCCTCACTCAGGGACAAGAATGGCCTGTATAGCATTAATGAAAGGCCATAAGGCTGGAATTGTGGCAAAGGCCTGAATTCGGATAAGACCTAGGCATAGTTAAATAATAACTAGTCAGTGTCTCCTAATATACTTACTGCTCAGGAGTCATGTAGCCAGACGTCACAAGATTTGTAACTTCCCTAATCACCCCTATAAATGACATCACTATTTTAAAAACCTAACACTGGAATTTCAGATACTTTTCAAAGTCTGCATTCTGGTGGACCGACTGATGCCAACCAGACTAATGACCCACAAAAAAGAACAGACTCAACTGGTTCTGTGATCCTTACTCAGAAACTGACTCAGCACATTAAGACAGCTTCAACACCCCTAAAATTTCATCCCCATTCAATCAGCAGCTCCCATTCTCTAGCCCCTTGCCCATCAAATTGCCCTTAAAAACCCTAGCCTGAGTTCTTGGGGAGGCAGATTTCAGGATTATATCCAGTCATCCTTATGCAGCCTCCCTGTGAACAGTAAACTCTTTCTCTGCTGCAACACCTACTTTCCTCAGTGTATTGGCAATTTCTGGGCAGTGGGCAAAAAGAACCCAGTTGGATGATAACAAATGTATTAAGGATCTTCTTATCCATGTATTATTAAAATTGTGTATCTTTTCTAAAATATAGGTCAGACCAAATAAATCCTTTAGCTACCTTATTTTTTACATTGTCATCTAGCTAGTATTTGATGTCTAATGCTAAACATATTTTATTAATTTATTTCAGAATTTAGACTGCTCCCAACATATTTTAGGTATTTAAAGGTAGTTTTGTAACTTAACTGAATTGAAAAATATTTTTAATGGTAACGTAGTATAAGGCCATAAAGAAACATAAAATATTATAATAAAATATTGCATACTCATATATATTTATTCATTGATAAAATCGTCAAAATACTTCTGAATATAAAATATAGAATTTTTGCTGTGGTTACTGAGATTCTATTAAAAAAATCAGGTAATCAGCATATATAAGCATTAAATTAAAAAAGAATGTATTTATAGCAGGAGAAAAAGATTGATTAAAAGCAAGAAAACAGTGTACAAATCAATTCAAGATTATGAGGATTGGCTGCAAGGTTGTTTTGATTTCAGGATGAACTTTAAAAACAAGACTTTATCTCAGTTGCCATGGAAAGTCAGTTTTTCTGTGCTGACATTGGTTTGCAATCTATGTCTTTCTGATTAACATTCTCTCTGCTAATATAAAAGAAGTCCAAAAAATTAACTTTTTGGAGTGAGAAAGAAAACTATTATTAGATGTCTCTAAATTGACTAGGATAAATTATACTTATTTTCTTCTCCAGGAATAAAACCTAACCCAATCAACTGGCTGCCAGCTCCCAACTTTCCAGTCTGTTTCAGTTATCTTTGCTGCATAAAAAGCCATCCCAAAACTTGATCATGTAAAAAATACACCATTTTATTCTTGTGTATCGTGTGGGTCAGACAGCATATGGTGGCCATAACTTGTCTCTTCACAATGTCTGGGGACTCAGCTGGGATAACACAAATGACAGAGAATGACTCATACCACTCTGGGAGGGAATCATCTGGAAGCTTCTTGGTTTTCTTACCTGTAAACTGAAGCATTTGAACATAAATAAACTATGAATTCCCTTGTAGCACTGAAAGTTTTTATTAAAGGCTTTTTCCTCTCTTATTGTCTGCTTTTTTGTTGTTATTGTTAATTGCTTGCTTCTTAGTTACTATTTTTATATAGCTTTACATATGGAAAGCAGGCAAGTTGAAACTGTATTCTGAAATGAGTTCACCAACAGAAATGATGGTAGATGAAGATAGTCCCCAAGCTATCCTTATTTAATCCAGCTGTATGGTATTGCATTTCAGCAATTTTTTGAGTTTGATGGTTTTTCCTAGTTCTTCCTTTTGGGAGTAGAGCATGGAGGGGCATTCCTGGATTAAATTGGGAACCTACCCACAATTAGTAAGATGTGTCTTTGAGTAAATGTGCTCCAAGACAATAATTGGGACTCAGGAAACATGCAACCCGACTTCACAATCCCCAGACATACCTGTAGTGAGATTAGAAATCAGGTAAACTACATTTTTCTCTTGAAACAAGCAGAAAATTCTGACTAACCAGTCAAGAGGAAAATCCTCATCCAAAAAGCCTTATTAGGAACCTAGTCCAAAGAAAGATAATTTTTAATCTCCAATAACTATTTCCCCACTTCTGGTACGGGTGCTATTTGCAGGCAACCTGGCAAGCAAGTGCACCTTTGGAAAATTAGGACTGTCCTGTCACCCATCTGTCAGTCCAGTGGTACTGCAGACTGCCACTGACCAACTGCATGGACTTCTCTGCACATAATTAGGACAGTCCAGCTGCTGCCAAGTCTCTTTAGAGTCTGAAACACCAGTTAGAAATCACAATTGTGCCTTAAAATTTGAGTTTCTAGGAAAGAAGAGGTGGCGGTAGATGAAATAATGGTATATTTAGAGTTAATAAACCTATTTATGTATTTTCATTGCACTTGTAACCATAGACAGGCCAAATTGTACAAGACTGAACAAACAAAATCATCTTGAGTTTCACAGATACAATAGGAAACGTAGTAACTTTGCAGCAGGGAACCAAGTAAAAGGCAGCCACAGTTCTATTCATGATCTAAGGTAAGTGAGCCTTGGCTGTCAGAGTTAAGAGTTAATTTCTCAGGAAGTGGCATGGGGTGCTGTCTACCTTGGACTCCATCATATCCCTAGAACCTAGTACAGTGCTTGGTACCCAGAGGGTGCTCAATACATTTTTGTTGAATTGGGTGGACTTAAAAGGCAGTGAAATATATGGAGGTCAGGGACATGGGAGACCTGAATTCTAAACTTAGCTATGCCAAAGTTTTTGAGGCTTTTTGTTAGTTTATCTATAAAATCATAAATGTGGAGTGGGGCTTTCCAATATGTATTTTAGTGGTAACTCATCTGACTCTGTGATTGCTATGTCTTTGAATTTTGGTAACAATTTGAGCAAAATGAAAGTACTGAAGATGATCCTCAATCCAATCACTCAGATTTCACAAAATTTAAGACAACCTAAGCTCAAGTCCTGTGGGAGGAAGGGCTACCATGAGCACTCTGTCACCATTCCCCAACACACAAACTTGTACAACCTTAGCCTGCAAACTGGGTAAACCCAAAGGCCCTCCCTCTCTAGAGAAAGACACCAATGCTCTCCTTGCTGTCTTCAAAAGAGGACTGTGAGGTATAGTTGTAGGATTTCTTAAAATTCCTCCTTATAAGGGTAAATTTTTGCCAACACCATGAGAAACCCTGGGAGAAATCATCTAACCATCCAGTAGAACAGAGCCAGTTATTCTAGGCAAGCCTCACCCTTAACTGTGCCTATCTTCCTGGTGAAATAGTTCCTTGTTCACCATTTATCTATCATTTATACTTTCACCTCAGCATTAATGTTAAAGTATAAGATAATTAATACAAGGTATCCTGTTATCATAATGTAAAATCAGTATATCAGTATCTGACCTGTTTGTTGAATAGCAGTTGCCCAAATAATTTTTAAAATAAAATTATAGTGCTATGAAAACCAGTGATGCATATTGAGTGTGTGGACAATGTTGTATCAATGAACAAGAGAGTCAGAGACAATTTTCTTTACATCAAAATGTATAGTGTCCTTCGTATATTGTGAAGTTGCCACTGCAATGCGCCTACCCAGTGGGAACTATGTTTTCCCACCTTCTCTTACACTCAGGTGGCCATGTGAGTGGCTCTCATCTATGGAATACGAGTCCAAGTGCTCTGTGTCACTTTTGGACAAGAGTTTCTAAGAAGCAAGTTTGCCTTCTCTACCCTCTCTTATCCTCTTTAGCAGATAAATGCACAGGACACTGAGGGTTTAGAGATTATTAGTCTACAATATGAAAGAAATCTGGGTCTCTGAGTCACTGCAGGGAGACAAGCTAATTAGGAACATTTACACTATTGATTTGTTACACAATGAGATTCAACATCTATTATGTTTAGTCCTTGACATCTTAAGGTTTATTTGTTACAGCAGCTCGTATTACCCTAACTAATAGACTGAAAAAGTGAATACAATCGCCTAGTCTCAATTTCCTCCCAGTGATGTAGAGACAATAGAAGCCACCTCAGAATACTGTTGTGAGAGTAAATGAGATAACAAATACATACATGAGCAGTCAGTCTGGCTCTTGGTGTTCTACAAGTACTCATTAAATAATAAGTACAATGTCACTTGTGCCTTAATTTTCCATCACTCCTCCCATCTAGGTGTAATGGTAATCCTTCAAAAAAGATTATAATTAATTTTGTAAAAATAATAATGTTTAATTCCTGTGATTGATCCCTTTCTTTGTGGACATTAGGGGAAAATGTTAATTTAATACAGCAGACCACCATTCATGCATCCCCCCCACACACACAAACACGAACACACAAACATCAAAAGCATAAAACCTTCCTTTCCAGCCAATAGTGTTTGCAACTGCCACAGGTCTGATTTGAAAGTAAGAGTGGAAAGATCAGAAAAAATAAACAACAGAATGCTCACACCTAATAACTCTTCTTATTAGTTTCCTTCTCATTATTGCCACTCGAGGACATTTCAGCCTAAGGCTTCAGAATAAAACACACACACAAGCAAAAAAAACACACACACAAAATAAAATTGCACACCACCAAAAACTAAGGATTGTTTCCTTGATCTTGATTGCTATAACTGCATCCATCTGTCTCTGCGGCTTCAATCAAGATAATGAATTTTGTGGAAAAATCGTTAAAATATAAATTCCTATGCTATTTTGAGGGAATGTATGCCCATGAAGAGTACTTACGAATTTTAAACTTATGCTGATTGTAAATTTCTCTTGCACCGTATGACCATTAGGATATACGTAATTCAGTTTTTAAATTGTTTTTAAAAAGTCCATTTTGTAACCAGGCAATACAGTCTCATAGATCAGCTGAAACACTGGGCATTGTCTTGTGAGTTCTTTGCTCAGTTTACACCATACCTGGACGTCAACTGTCCCTTGCAGAGTTGGGTCATCCCCATAGGCATAATGGATTTGTGTGTTGTGATCAAGTCCCAAACATGTCTGGTCAGTCAAACTAAAACAGAAAGACGGTCTGTAAATTACGCACAGTGCTGATGCTTATGAGGCATTTTAATTTTAGAAAAATTATGTGCTATTTTCATCTTGACTATGATATAAATAATATTAAATAATTTAGAAAGTATAAAAAAGAAAATTTCTCACTTCAATATTCAAAACCTACTCCCGTTAGCAGGTTTGAATTATTCCTCACTATGTGTATTTTGTCCAGACTATGTGCCACTTTTTACACTGTGACATATAAAGTCATAATTAGGTGTTCTCCAAACATCACCTTAGCAGATGGTTTACAATTACTAGAAGAGCAAGAAATTTACTTTCCAGAGCCACTCTGTGTGACACTAGCAGAACTGGTTTATAGAGCTCATGCTGTGTGGTTGAGGATTTTTCTTTAAAAATAAATAAATAAATAAAACCCTTGCAGTAAAAATGTTACATGTTCAGGCCCAGGAGCATGCTGGGTGAGGTCAATTTCTCAGGCTTTTCTCCCCGTGGAAAACTACCAGATACCATCCCCTATGGATTTACTGAAAAAAACACATGTTTATATTCTCTCCCCAGACATCTTCCAAATCTTTGTGTGTGAAAGAAAATTTCTCAGCACAATTCTGCTTGTTTTCAGGTTCCATACTGATAAACAGAAGAAAATGATGCCTGTAACAATAATAAATGCCAGAGAAGGAGAAAAATTTTTGTTCCAAAGTCTCAAACTATGGTAGGTGATATCTTTGAATGAACAGAGAGAGAACTCTTGGGAGTAGAAACTTAGGAACTTTCTGGATCACGTGGCAAGTCATTTATAAATAAGGGCATTGACTGAAAACCACTTAAAGTATGTAAGATAAAACAGTATTAAAATCAGATCTTAAGTGATTACATTGTATAAGATTAATGAGATAATTGGGGGAAATCATTTAGGTAAAAAGAAGTTAAAAATTGAAGAACCCATGTGTATCAATTTCCTGGGATGGTTGTAACAAAATACCACAAACTGGGTGAGTTAAATAATAGCAATTTATTGTCTTGGTTCTGGAGGCTGGAAATCAACACGTCGGCAGGGTTGGTTCTTTCTGAGGGCTTTGAGGGAGAATCTGTTCCAGTCCTCTCTCCCAGCTTCTGTCAACCTCAAGTTGGATTGTAGATGGCATTTTCCCTGTGTCTTCATGTCTTCTTCCTCTCCGTGTGTCTGTCTCTGCGTCTAAATTTCCCCTTTCGTTAAGGATTATAATCACATTGGATAAGGGCTAACTCTGTTGACTTCATCTTAACTTGATTTTCTGCAAAGACCCTATTTCCAAATAAGGTCACATTCATAGACGCTGGAGGGTTAGGACCATTTTTACACCCTTTGAAAATCAGTAAAATACAGTATATACCTATGGCATTTTAACACCTGTTTTAAAATACTGTGCTATATCTCACAACTAGCACACTGTCTATATCAGGTTTTTTTATAATAATAATAACCAAAACCAACAAAAAGCCCCCAAACGAACTTTAAGGGTATTAACCTAAGACATTTTCTGCTATTTTTATGTATGAGTTTCACCATCTATAAGACATGTTTTTTGACAATTATTAACTCAGAAAATTACACATATAATTTATAATAAAAGAGGTTTTTCCTTTCTTTTAGTTAGTAAGCTGAATTTTTAGATTTTCTCTTTTTTTTATGGATCAACTGGCAGCAATTTCTATATAAAGCTTTTTAAAATTCAGGGTCTATCTGCTGTCTTTATCTCAGCAATTATTTTACGAACACAAAGAAGTGAATTGCCAACTGGTTTGAATTCTATTCTTGGATCTGGATGAACAGCATTACTCTATAAAGGCGTTTTGACTTTGGCTTAGGACACACAATCTTGGAATGCAGCGGTCAATGTCGCCATTGCTCTAGAGATCTCAAACAGCACCTATTACGACTTTTTCATTTTGTAGACCACCTGAACCCCCATAAGAACCTAAGTCCCCACTAGAATTTGGAAAAGTCCTGAGATTTGGAAAAGTCCTGAGATCTCTCTTCTACAAGACATGGAAAGCACATGTCAGCTGGGAGCAATGAACTAAAATTTGCTGACATTGTATACTCTACCTAAAATCTAGAACTTCATACACCCTTCTCAGTTTATGTCAGAATAGCCTGTCAGACCCAAAGCAAAGTACAACTTTATGATTTGCCTTTATAAAGGTTCTGTGTGTTTTTTCAAAACAACTTGTCTGAATGAACTTGCATCTTTCAAAGCCGGAATTATTTCAACTTTCTCATGAGCTGTAAGTTGTCAGAAAAAAAACACGAATCATTTTTTTATGGGCTTGACAATTCTATTATTATTTTCTGTGGGCTTTGCTGTTATGATATGATACAGGTACAGGTACACATAGATATTTATGTCCATACATGCCTCAACCAAGAAGAGGAAAGATGGGATGGAAGGGAAAGGGAAGTGTGGTGAGTAAAATTCTGAGAAGGTGGGCAAGATGCCCAGACTGGTGCATACTCCCGTGTAATCCCTTCTTCTGGAACATGGGCAGGACCCATGAATGTGAAAGGATATCATTTTCATATTTAGATTACTTTGTAAGGCAAAAGTGAAGATAATTTTGCAGAAGTAAATGAAATCCCTAATCTGTGGACTTTGACCAAATCAAAGGGAAGATTATTCTGGATACCCCAGCCTCGATATATGAAGTACTAGAGAGCTTCTCCTGCTGGCTTTGAAGGAGCAACTATTCTGTTGTACAGACGGTCTGTGGCAGAAAATGGAGAGTGGCTGTTAGGAGCTAAATATGACCCCCAGTCAACTGCCAGCAAGAGAGGGGAGCCATCAATTCTACAAATGTGAGGAAAGGAATTCTGCCAGCAATCTAAGAGCACAGAGAAAGACTCTGGCTCTGAGATCACACTGACCCCCATGCCAACACTTTGATTTTGACCTGGGAAACCCTGACCTGAGGATGCAGCTAATCTGTGACTGTGATTTCCTGATCCCTGGAAACTGAAATAATAAATGTATGTTACTTGAAGCCCTGTAGTTTATGTGGCAAAAAAAAAAGGAATACAGGAAATCTTAGAGGAGAAAGATCCTGGAGAAGAATGGAAGGAAAATTCCTTCGACACATGAGGTTTACCTTTCTCATCCACTCTGTTTTAAGATTTCCCATTGTTTGGCAAACAATACTGACTGGGCCAGGAGGAGCACACCTGGGTATCTGGAAATACGTTAGTATATCTCTCCTTTTGTCCCCATGGCATTTTTTTTTTTTTTTTTTACAATGATGAATGTTACTATGGCAACATCACAAGATTCCAAATGATTTTTCTGATTCGTTGAAACAGTAAATTAAGGCATGCAGTGAGCAATGCTTAGGTTCAGTGAATGGTCCAGTCAGTGGCTGCAATAAATCTGCTTCCATTGCTCCACCTGCTACCTAAAAACCTGCTGGTAAAAAGTCCAAATTAGATGGAATAGTTTTTACATGTATAAAAGAGTCTTATCCACCATGAGAAGTATAACTGTCCATATTATAGATAGTTAGTTACAATCACTGAAATAATTCTTTAAGCTATCTTAAAACTTAACTCCAGTGAAACAGTTTCAATTATCTTTAGTTGACTATCAATACAGCAGCAAGAAAAGTCATTCATGTATTTAGTCGTTAGCTAATTGTTTCCATTACAAAACTGAGCACTTCTGTTAGGAGACTTATTTTAGCAAAACTAAAAAATTTGACCTAATCTAAAGGGTTTTTGTTTGTTTGTTTGTTTGTTTTGTTTTGTTTTGTTTGAGATGGAGTCTCACTCTGTCGCCCAGGCTGGAGTTCAGTGGCCAGATCTCAGCTCACTGCAAGCTCTGCCTCCTGGGTTTACGCCATTCTCCTGCCTCAGCCTCCCGAGTAGCTGGCACTACAGCCGCCCGCTACCTCCCCTGGCTAGTTTTTTTTTTTTTTTTTTTTTTTTTTGTATTTTTTAGTAGAGATGGAGTTTCACTGTGTTAGCCAGGATGGTCTCGATCTCCTGACCTTGTGATCTGCCTGTCTCGGCCTCCCAAAGTGCTGGGATTACAGGCTTGAGCCACCGCGCCCAGCCATCTAAAGGTTTTAAAAAGGTAAACAGAGCTCCCAAACAAGTGAGGTGTCATTTTGACAGACACCTGATCACAATTTAATAAGGACTTGATCCTTAAAATATTCCTAACCACTAGATTTAAAAAGAAGAACAATGCAGTAAAACCTCTGAGAGGCTTCTCATCATGTCATGACTTCTGGGAAAGCCATACATGTCCCCAGGGCCACAGGGTGAATTGCAATCAGTCTAAGCCAGCAGTTATCAGTCTTTACCTCTCAGCTGCATCTCTTGGAGAACTCATTAAAAACAGCTTGCAAAGGTCAGCTCCAAGAGTTTCTGACACAATAGACTTGAGATGTAGCCTGAGAACATGCATGTTTAGCAAGTTCCTGGGTGACACTGATGGTACTGGCCCAGGGAGTCAAACCTGAGAACGATTCCCACAGTTTTTCCACCCAGTAAGTGATTCATTTAAATAGAGGCCTCTGATACCTCTGAGCATTAAGGTGGGAAAGCAAATCTTTCCAAAGTTTTGGAAAGATTTTCCAGGATGAGAACTGAGACATACAGCAGACTTTCTCTCTTTCTTGCTTCTGAACTTTGTTGACTTCATCTGATGCCTACAACTTGGGCGTTTATCTATGGAAGAGTCAGGTTAAAAGAACAATCCAACAGCAGGTTGGAGAGGTAGAAAGAACCTGGATTATGCAGCTGTTGAACTGCTGAGCTAACTATCCCTACAACACTCTGCCTCTGAACTTGTTATTGTACGTGATTTATTGGCTTTATGCCACTGTTGGTTCAGTTTTCTGTTACTCAGAGTCTAAATCTCCATAACAGACTCATCAAAAATTGGAATAATCTATTTGTATTAAAGAGTTTGGATTAAATGAGAAACAATCATCACTAATTAGAATTGTTTATTATATGCTCCACACATTATTCATGTCCTGGGTCCTGCTGCCTTAGATATTTAAATAATCAGTCTCCAGTTGTGAAAACTGATCAAAATTCAAACAGTATTTTGATGAATTATGAGAACTGAAGGAAAGAGTGGAACAAAATAAAATTATTAAAATGTACAACTAAACTTAGAAATATATTGCAAAATATTAGTATTCCAGACATTTCTGAGTATATGCATTACTGTCACTAGTGGGAAGGCTAAAATGAATTAACTTATTCAAATTAAGGAATGTGACAGTTGGCTTGTAAGGAGTTTTTTATGTCATTTTACTTTTATTCAAGGTTAATGAACTGTTTTATTAAGATGATTCAGAGGCTTCAGGCAACCTATTTTGCAGAGGATTTAGCACCTGAGTGTCTGCCTGCCCTGCCCTCTGAAGAGCCTAATCCTGCCAATGGAATGGGAGAACTCATCCTTTGTGTCAAAATGGGTCTGGGCTTTAGGTTTCAAGTCCACGCTGGAACTCCTGTTCTCATTAAGAACTCTTTGGGCTGTGTGTTTCACAATGGGATATTTGGCTTTGTACATTTTGGTGAAGACATCATCCTGGGGACTCCAGCTCCTCAGCCTAGTAACCCGTAGACTCATGAGGGAGTTTTGCAGGAACCAAGGACTTCTTAGGCTATCCCTGTGGTGGAGGTTTTCCAGGTCAAGGCATTATAAGGGGGCTCCTCTTCCCTAAAATCCCTTTCTCAAAGTGACAGCAAATGCCACATCCTTTGTTGAAATGTAGCTGTGTTGATCATTCTGCTACCTGTTGCCACAGCACACAGCGACTGCCCAGTCCAGGCTGCCAACAGCTCTTGGGCCAGATCAGGCCAATGCCAGCTCCAGGCAAGCACCATGGCCAGCGCCAGCACCATGGCCAGCGCCAGCACGAGGCGGTGCATCCTGGGTAGCAGAGTCCTCAATGCTGCCTGGCACGCCTGTCATTTTGTCATTTCATTTGGAACCTACTATGACAAGGCCTACCTTGCAATCCTAAGGCCCAGATATTTGTAAATGAAAATCCACCAGAAAATAAGTTTATTATTTTAATTCATCCAAAGTATATCAATCCCACCTGTGGGAAAGACCCTAGAAAGTTTATCATGAATCCTCTACTATAGGAAAAACAACAGGAGCTTCATCTTGAGTTCTGTTCTAGGTAGTTTGGTCACTGCAATGCTACAAGAACTTCATTACGAAGCAGCTCAGGGGCTTTCTGGGAGGTTTAGACATACTAATTAGTGTTCTTTTTTTCTTTCTTTCTTTCTTTCTTTCTTTTTTTTTTTAAGAAAGTAGTTTAGTTGTCCTGTCAAGAATTGTCAAAAATGATGTCAAGGCCAGGTGCTGTGGCTCATGCCTGTAATCCCAGCACTTTGGGAGGTCGAGGCAGGAGGGTCACTTGAGCCCAGGAGTTTGAAACCAGCCTGGGCAACATAGCAAGACCCCAACTTTACAGAAAAATTAATGGTGACAAATACACTTATGTAGAGGCAGAGAGATGGAGGAGTTGATCTGCTGAGATACATTTAAATAAGTTTCATCACTTTAAGAAAACACTTTATTCTGAAGTCTTTTCAAAGGCAAAGTTCTCTTTTGATCTCTGTGTATCACCGCCTTTTTGTTCTCTATTGCAAGTTATTTTCACAGAATTTCTTTGGCCATAAACAGAAGAACTGTATATACTTATAAAGTATGAAGAAATTTTGGTTAATCAGTACAAAAGATAGTTATAATGAATAAATAAGACCTATATTTGCTAGCACAACAGAGTGACTATAATAAAAATTAATTTAATTGAACATTTTAAAATAATTAAAAGAGTATAATTGGATTGCTTGAAACACAAAGAATAAATGCTTGAGGGGATGGATACACTATTTATCCTGATATGATTATTATGCATTGCATGCCTGTATAAAAGTATCTCATGTACTCCATAAATATATACACTTATTATGTACCCATAAAAATTAAAAACGAAAAAAAGAAGTCATTTGAAACGTGGTTTTCAAACTGTGGCTCTACAAAAGAATTTAGGCATTACCAAAAGAATAAAGAATAAAGTATCTTCCAACAAATGATGACTATTTGACCTGCCTGAGAAAACTGCTCAGCGAGCCTACCATATTTATATAATACTATTACCATAATATTTGACTGTGTGTGCTTTTTCTTAAAAAAAAAAAAAAGTCTACTGTTAAGTAATGAAAATGCAGCACCAAAGCTGATAGAATATCAGGCAATGTAAAAGTTTTAGAAATAAATTTACTTGTATTCATTGCTTCTCTAGACTCTAATGTTTACATTTTTCAGAATGTGTCTTATTTCCAATTTGTACTTGTGCCCCTTCTTCCAGTAACTTTGAAAAGTTTTGATCACTTATTCTTCTCCTTGTGAAAAAGCATCCATGAGATGTTCATTTTAAGTTAATTTGTCTTTAAATAAAATGTATGTTTTATTTTAGAAGTAATACTCAGAATATTAGAAAACAAGTGGAAGAAAATATAAAAGAAAACCATTTACATCCTCAATATCCAAAAATAGCCAATACTAATTTATATTTTGATAAATTACCTCAAAGTCTTTTCTGCTGATTTTAATCTCTTCATTTTTCCAAATTTATCAATTTAGGTTCATTCTCTGGTAATGGTTTCTCACTATCCCTAGCTGTTTTCTCTATGTCTGACTATTGACTGTTGGTAGTCTTCAGCTTTTGACCTTAAGCCTCTTGTAGTCTCATGCAGTACACCCTCAGGTTAATATGATCAATGAGCTGATAAATCCAAAACAAATATCTTCATTTACATAACATTTTAATCATTACATCCATTTTTCTATTTGCTTACTACATAACTCCACCCAAGTGTCTTCAAACAGAAACATCCAAGCTTGCCCTTTCTTCTCTAATCTTCTAAGATAACTTTGGTTGCAAATAAGAAAAAAAAAAAAACAAAAAAACTTGTGGCCTGATCTTGTTCTACCTCTCAGTTCTGCCAGTTCCATTTTATTTTATTTTATTTTATTTTATTTTATTATTTCTTAAGTTTTGCCTTTGTATAGATAGTCATTTGTGGTTACTAATGGCTGCCACCATCTTTCTCCACCACGTGCATCTGGGTCCTAGTCAAGCAGAAAATCTAGAGCAGAGCTGTGCTGCTATGATGGAGGTGATTTTCCCAGCATCCTCTGCAGAGCTCTGAGAGGGACTCGACTGGACTGGCCTAGGTCACATGTCTAACACTGAGCCAATCACATTGGCCAGAGGAATTCAATGGGCTGCTCTGTTCTCCTCAGGCTGGCCTCACCCTTCTCAGGGTTCCTGGATACCTTATCATGGACCGAAAGTGGGGAGGGAGAGACAAAACCCAGATAGAAATCAAGCAGATGCTGGACAGGAACAAATACCATTTCCCTCTCTCCTTTAGTTAATGGCACTCGATAGCTCAATTCTAAAAACTGACATAATATGAAATGCCTAAGTCTTTCTCCCCATTGTGGACACATGGTCAACAACCCTTTCACTTCTATTCCTGCAATATCATACGAAGTCTTTCCCTTTCTGCATTCCCATGGCTGTCTCACACCTGGCTTTCACAGATCTTCACAACTGATTCTTCTTGCAGCTTGCGGATAACCCCAGCATTCACTGGGCCTCCAGAGTGATGTATGTAAGTGTAAGTATGATTCTGCCCTTACCCTCTGAGTGGCTCCCATTGCCTTCCAGACAAGTGCAGCGCCTCAGTGCTTCCCTTTGGGGTGCGTGTCCTCAGTTTTGCAGCACTACTTTGATCATATCCCTTCACATACACTTAGTTACAGGTACATCGGCTGATTTTGAGTCTCCCAAACAAAACATTGTCTCCTGTGCCTTCCTCCATTGCAGCGCTTGTTTTCTCTCCTAGAATATCTTTCTTTCCTAGCTCCCCACTTTCTACCATTTCCCACCAGCAGTTGAGACAAGCTAATTCCCACTGTATTTGTTTCCTGTTCCTGCAGTAGTAAATTACTATAAACTTAGTGGCTTGAAACAGCCCAAACTTATCCTCTGATAATTCTGGATGACAGAGGTTTCGAATGAGTCTTATGGGGCTAAAATCAAGGTGTCAGCAGAGCTTCGTTCTTTCTCGAGACTCTAGAAGAGACTCTGTTCCTTGCCTTTTCCAGATTCTAGAGAGCGTCTGCCTTCTTGTGACATCCTTACATCTGCAGTGTCAGCAATAGCATCACTCTGCGTCTGCTTCCATCATCACACTTGCTTCTTTTTTACTTTTTTATTTGTAATTTTTATGGACACATAATAGTACATATTTATGGGGTTCATGTGAAATGATACAAGCATACAATGTGCAGTGATTGAATTAGGGTAATTGGGTATCCATCACCTCAAGCATGTATCATTTCTTTGTGTTACAAACATTCCAATTCCACTCTTCTAGTTATTTTGAAATATACAATAAATTCTTGTTAGCCATAGTCATACCTTACTGTACCACTGAGCACTAGATCTTATTCCATCTGCGTGACTGGATTTTGGGTCTATTCACCAACTACTCTTTATTCCCTCTCCCTTCCTCTACCCTTCCCAGCCTCTGGTAATCATCATTCTACTCTCTGTCTCCATGAGATCAACATTTGTAGCTCCCACATGTGAGTGAGAATATGCAATATTTGACTTTCTGCATCGCGTCTCCTTCAGTGACTCTCCTGCCACCCTCTTTTGCTTATGAGGATACTTGTGATTACCTTGGATCCACCCAGATCATTCAAGATAATTTTCCCCATCTCAATATCCTTAACTTAATAATTTCTATAAAGTCTTTTTTGCAAAGGAACATATTCACAGGTTCCTGAGATTAGGACATGAACATTTTTGAAGGATCATTATTCTTTCGACTACACCCATATATCTTCTAAGAACCAGCTGCAGCATGACCTGCTTCTACAAATGTGTTCCAACCTCAGGTCTATTCTGAGTTTCCTCTGGTTACTTGCTTACCACTCTGCATTCCTCTACTCAAGCCCTCAACACACACTGTCTTTTATCTAGTGATAATGCCCAACTCCGTGTCTGGCACAAACAAGGAAATCAATATATGTATTATAATTCTACAGTCCTCTGACCACCAAGCTAAAAGATCAATAATTTTAAATTCCTGTGTCCTAAGCTAATCTTAATGTGGACAGTGTGAGTTACAGTGAAATTATTTTATATTTGAATGGCATTTGGACAACGTTCACTTTACCTTTTACTAAATTTCAAACACACAAATTTGATTTCTGACTTTCAGTATTTCATATGATATTTCATGTCAACTAAGAAACAGAAACACTAAATCTTTAAACAAAGCTTAAAGTTACTTCTTGCTTTCATCTATTCTGACAGTTATCACTAGTTCCAAGTACTTCCTAGGAAAAAAAGTTCTAAGAAAAACAACTAAAGAAATGGTGGAAAGTACACAGTAATCCAACTCATAAATATGTGTGTGACAGGAGTGTATCTTGGCTTCAATACTCTCCAACATTGACTCAAATGTTCCTTCTTCATCCCCTCTTAGAACCCTGTCTTGCCATCTGACAGAGTTACTTCTCAACTTTGGAACCACACATGGATCTAGAGATGCCATGGTTGCCATGCAAGAAACTGTGTGAGGCCTGTGGCCAAACGACACATAAGAAACCCAATCACCACCCCTGTCTCCTCTCTTTCATTAGAAGCTTCAAAGCAATCTCAATCATATAAGGTGTAACATGGTCATAATTCACAGGAGAATACTTAAGGCTCAGTGAACTACTTGTCAAATGATAGAAAAATCAGTCCAGAAGAATTGTCCATAGATGGTTTTGAGTAAGAAAGATGTTGCATCCCCAGGAGTTCGTTGAAGAGGGAATCTGGCAAAAATGGGTAAGAAGGCTGTGCAGATGGTCATCATGATATTTCAGTGGAACTAATGTTTCATTATGTTAAAAGACTCAGTGTGTGTAACAGTGAGAACATCACTGCTCAGATTTCTCTACTGACACAGTCCACAAAAGAGAAAATGGTCCCATTGTGGGTGGAGGTGTTTTCTAATTAACCTGCTTGGAATTGCTCATTACCACAGCAAGCAAATACCTGGAATTCTTCGTTCCTGATTGTGATCATAGAACCTTTATCTATGGTTGTCAACTGTATTTTTCTGTTGCCTAATATCTACTTCCACAGCAAACAGCAGGTGTCATGGTCTAGTTCTTATTTGTTCCACTCATCGTTGTATCCAAGTATCTGTCTAATGGTGTGTGTGTGTCTGTGTGTGTGTGTGTGTGTGTGTGTAGTTGTGGTAGTAGTAGTAGCAGTGCTTTGGTTTCATCTCATGGGCAATAAAATAATACTTTCATTGACCAGGGTACTGATCCACATATACTATCTCTTTAAATCATCCACTTTGATTCAATAGATCAATAGAAAACAGAAACTTCACTTCATACTCCATAAATTTATACAGTTATAAATTGTCAGTTTATGAGAAAAACAGGATTTTTCTGAAAAGCTATCATTTTATAAATTATATAACACATACAAATGACAGTCAATTAGAACCGAACTACACAGTTTCAGGTAAAACTAACCCTCCCTATAAATCTGTCTTCTTAAGTTCACTGGCTGCTAGCCAACCATATGGCCCTCTTTCTCACTCTGAAATCATTTAGCATTTATAGAGAAGACAATTGAGTATCTGTCTATCCTAATCACCTGCAAAAGATACTCATTAGATTGTGATTGTGATTTTTACCCATGATTATCACTATTGAAGATTATAATTAGGAAAGGTTTTGCTTGTTTCTTTGTTCATTTGTTTGTTTTGATTGGAAAGTCATTTGGTGTTAGAAAAAAATGAAGTGTGAGAGTATTCGGTTTGCATCTAATATTTAGCATATAGTTTGACATGCTGGCTTTTATTTCTACCTTAACTTGGATCACAACCATGAAGAATTTATTTTGGATATATAATACAAGGCTGGTTGAACATTTGAAAACTATTCACAATAAAATCCATCATAATTATAGGAATTGAGACCAAAAAGGCATTTGACAAAATTCAACACCTATTCATGATTAAAATCTCTCAGCAAATGAGGAATATAGGTAAATTTCTACAACTTGCTAAAGAACAACTACAAAAACCCTACAGCTAACATTGTACTTAATTGTGAGAAACTGGATGTTTTCTCCCTAATGTAGGGAACAAGGGAAGGGTCTCCCTTCCTATTTGACATCACATTGGAAGTCATAACTACCGTAGTAAGATTTTTAAAAAGAAATAAAAAGTATACAGATGGGGAATTAATCTATCCCTTTTTGTAGATGACATCATTCTCCATGTAGAAACTCTCAAAGAATAGACCAAAAAAAAAAAAAAAAAAAAAAAAAAAAAAAAAAAATTCTGAAACTAATAAGTAAACATAGCAAGTTGTAGAATACAGTGCTTTCTTATATGCCAGAAGTGATCAACTGAAATTTAGAAATAAAAACACAATCTCATTACCAAAAAGGAAAAGAATTAAGTTCTTAGGTAGAAACCTAACAAAATATATACTAGGTCTGTTAATAAAAGGTTACAAAACTTTGAAAAAAGAAATCAAAGAATATCTAAATAAATGTAAAGTTACTCAGTGTTCATGGAAGGGAAGACTCAGTATTGTCAAGATGTCATTTCTTCCCAAATTGAGATATGGATTCAACACAACCTTCATCAAAAGTCCAAAGGCCAGGCGCAGTGGCTCAAGCCTGTAATCCCAGCACTTTGGGAGGCCGAGACGGGCGGATCACGAGGTCAGGAGATCAAGACCATCCTGGCTGACCCGGTGAAATCCCATCTCTACTAAAAAATACAAAAAACTAGCCGGGCGAGGTGGCGGGCGCCTATAGTCCCAGCTACTCCGGAGGCTGAGGCAGGAGAATCGCGTGAACCCGGGAGGCGCAGCTTGCAGTGAGCTGAGATCCGGCCACTGCACTCCAGCCTGGGCGACAGAGCAAGACTCCGTCTCAAAACAAAAAAAAGTCCAGAAAGGTGTTTTATAGATATTGACAAACTGATTTTAAGCTTATATGGAAAACAAAAGAGTTAGAATAGCCAACACCATACTAAAAATGAAAAAGTTGTACTCATGCTATTCACTTTCAAACCTTACTATAAACCTACAATAATCAAGACAATGTGATATTGGCAAAAGAATAGGCACATTGTCAATTTTAAAAATAAAGATCCCTGCAATGAACATAGTCGTGAATGTATATTTGCAATAGAATGATTCATGTTCCTTTGGGTATATACCCAGTAATGGGATTGCTAGGTCAAATGGTATTTCTGGTTCTAGATCTTTGAGGAATCATCACACCATCTTCCACAATTGTTGAACTAATTTACATTCTCAACAATAGTGTAAAAGCATTTCTATTTTTCTGCAACCTCACTTGTATCTGTTGTTTCTTGACTTAAGCCATTATCCTCAGCAAACTAATGCAGGAACAGAAAACCAAACACAACATGTTCTCACTTATAAGTGGGAGCTGAACAATGAGAACACATGGACGCGGGGAGGGGAACAACACACACTGGGGCCTGTTGGGGGATGGGTTGTTGGGGGAGGGAGAGCATTAGGAAAAATAGCTAATGCGTGCTGGGCTTAATACATAGGTGATGGGTTGCTAGGTGCAGCAAACCACCATGGCACACATTTACCTATATAATAAAGCTGCACATCCTGTACATGTACACCAGAACTAAAAATAAAAAAATTTTTTAAAGAGCCCAAATAAAGAACCACACAAATATAATTAGTAAAACTTGGACAAATGAACAAAGGCAACTCAATGAAGAAAAAGTGTACTTTTCAACAAATGTTACTGGAACTACTGGAGATCCTTATGCAAATAATGAACCCAGAAAAAGAAAGACCTTATGACTTTTATTTAAACTAACTCAAAGTGGACCAAAGACTTGAATGTTAAATGCAAAACTACAAAATTTTTTGAAGAAAACACAGAAGAAAAATCTGTGTGACCTAAGTTTGATGATAAGTTTATAAATGCAAAACCAAAAATATAATTCATGAAAGAAAAAACTGATAAATTGAATTGTGTTAAAATTTAAAACTTTTAATCTGCAAAAGACACTCTTGGTAGGCTAGAAAGACAAGCTATAAACTGGGAAACAAAAATTGCAAAACATATCTGTAACAAACTTACCCAAAATATAAAAAGAGCTCTCAAAACTCAACAATAAGAAAACCAACAACCCAATTAAATAATGTGCAAAATATTTGAGCAGACACCTCACCAAGGAAGATACACAGGTGGTGGACAAGCATACAAAAATATGCTCAACATCATTTGTAATTAGGAAATTAAAAATTAAAACAAGAATGAGATGCCATTAACTAAACACCACCTATTATTATGGCTATGTTTTAAAAATATCAACACCAGTTGCTCACAAGAATACAGGGAAATGGGAACTCTTATTCATTGCTTGAGGGATTGCAAAATGGTATTTCAGAAGACAGTTTGGCAGTTTCTTACAAAGCTCAATGTAGTATTAACATATGATTTAGTAATCGCACTCCTAGATTTTTACCCAAATGAATCAAAAGCTTATGTCCACATGAAAACCTGCACATAGATGTTTATAAGAACTTTATTAATGATCACCAAAAACTGGAAACAAACAAAAAGTGCTTTAACAGGTGAATGAATAAACTGATATATCTGTACAATGGAGTATTATTTGTATGACACAGAAATCTTAATTGCATACTGCTAAGTGAAATAATTCAGTCTAAAAAGTCTACATACTACTGTGTGATTCCAATTACATGACATTCTGGAAATGGTAAAACTGTGGGGATTTTCAGATATTTGAAAGTATAGAGGAGAGTTGAATGGGTGAGCAGCGGGAAATTTTTTAGGGTGGTGAAACGGGTTACTATGTTACTACAATCATGCATTCATGGTGCTACACATTTGTCAAAATTCATAGACTTTAACGGTGCAAAGAGTGAACTTTATGCAAATTTAAAAAATATCTTTTAGAGAGTAGGGGTATATCAGGATGGAATGAAGAATGTAACAAAATAATTCTATCAAAAATATATAAAACCACTTTATTGACTGAGGTGAGTTCAAAAGGTGCTGACCAAAGTAACATTGGAAAAGAGTGAAGTCTGTAAAACCTAAAGACAAAAGAAACTGCACATAAATACCACACTCTAATTGTTAATGCTTTTTTCCAATTCTGGGTACAGATTCATAACACTAATAATGCTATATGTTTTTACTGGAATTGAAAAATTAAGCACATGGATGGCAGATGGTGAGATCCAGGTCTCTCATTGTTGAAGTGGGAACTTACAGACAGACCAGAGGAAGAGGCTACAGTGATCCATGTGGTAATGAATTAGAGCTTAAACTCATGTTTAGCTTAATAAAGGTACAGATTGTTACACATGGAAGTCCTTATAGAGAAGTGTGCATAAATGGGCTGGTATACATATATTTCCTTGTTCTATTCAGCTAGGAAGGCCTAGAAGCAAGACACCTCAAGAAGCGATGAGCACACCTACTGCCCAGATATTGGTTTCTAATGCCATTCACCAATGAAAGGAACCAGGAATCCTTTGGAAAAATAGCTGATTCAACTACTAGGATAGAAATACACAAGATGAGCCTGAATCATCTTATGGTGATGAAAAGTGGAGAAGTGCTAAGTGTGTGCGTGTGCGTGTATGTGTGTGTGTGCGTGTGCGTGTGTGTGTGTGTGTATATATATATATATATACACACACACACACATGCACACGCACACACACACACACACAACATGGCCAAAGCTAAAACAACTTGAGCCAAAAAACAAAATAGTATTAGTTTATAATCCAGAGAATAAAGTAAATGTCCATGAGAAACCTCAGAAACACTAACTTAGTTAGATGATCCAAGTTAACATCAACAGTAGTAAGTGATATTGAGAGTATGCACTGTTGGTATGATGTGCTAAAAATTAGCACTTTACCTGTATTGTCTTCTCCAGAAAAGCACCACATAATCCAAGTCTAATTACAAGAAAAACTTCACACAAATCCCAACAATTAATAATGTAGATTATAATAAGTAGAATAATGGAACATTCTGCAACATAACTGGCCCAAACTCAAAACCTTCAGGGTTATTGATATGGTTAGGCTTTGTGTCCCCACCCAAATCTCATCTTGAATTGTAATCCCCATAATCTCCATGTGTCACAGGAGAGACAAGGTGGAAGTAACTGAATCATGGGGGTGGTTTCCCATGCTGGTCTCATGATAGTGAGTGTGTTCTTACAAGATGTGATGGTTTTATAAGGAACTCTTGCCCCTTCGCTTGGCACTTCTCCTTCCTGATGCCTTGTGAAGAAGGTGCCTTGCTTCCCCTTTGCCTTCTGCCATTATTGGATGTTTCCTGAAACCTTCCCAGCCATGCTGAACTGTGACCCAATTAAACCTCTTTCCTTTATAAGTTACCTAGTCCCGGGCAGTTGTTTATAGCAGTACGAAGATGGACTAATACAGTTATCAAGAGCAAGTAAAGTCTCAGAAACTTTCTCAGCCAAGAAAAACTTAAAGAGACATGATAACTAAATGTAACTTACATTGGGTGGGATTCTGGAATGGAAAATGGATATTAGGGGAAACATTAAGAAAATCAGAATAAAGTAGGACTTCAGTTGGTAGTAACGTATCAATATTGGTTCATTCATAAAAAAAATTTACCAAACTAATATAACACATTAAGAATAAGAGAAACTGGGTGTAGGGTATATGAGAACTCTATAAACCGCTTAAATTTTTAGGTAAAACCAAAATTGGTATAAAATTAAAAGTTTATTTTTTTTTAAATAGCATTAAAATTAATAAAAATACATTTTACTCTCCATCTTATGCTATTTGATATGGCTTGGCTGTGTCCCCACCCAAATCTTGTCTTGAATTCCCACATGTTATGGGAGGGACCTGGTGGGAGATGTTGAATCATGGTGGCAAGTCTTTCCCATGCTGTTCTGGTGATAGTGAATAAGTCTCATGTGACCTAATCGTTTTAAAAAGAGGAGTTTCCCTGCACAAGTTCTCTCTCTTTGCCTGCTGCCATTCATGTAAGATATGACTTGTTCCTCTTTGCCTTCCTTCATGGTTGTGAGGCTTCCTCAGCCACATGGAATTGTAAGTCCAATTAAACCTCTTTCTTTTTTAAATTGCACAGTCTCGGGTATGTCTTTATCAGCAGCATGAAAATGGACTAATACACTATTCTTTTCAATTGGTTCCAACTCAGGTGTTTTATATACCCCTACTATTCACCATCAAACCCCAACACTCATCTCAACAATGAGGTCTACTTTTGTCTTTGGTGCTTATGATTGAGGAGAAGGTGTCATTTCTTAGGACTGGCTTCTGAGGTGCTACCATTCCAGCGAAGTTTCTTAGAGCTCAAGGAAGTAAACATGCCTTTGTGTTGAAATTTAGGACACTATTTGCATTCTTAGTTAAACCAGGAAAGTAAATCAACAAATTTTAGTTATCAAATGATAAATTAAAATGGAATATACAAAAAGTCAATATAGAATACTGAAACTTGGCCAGGCACGGTGGTTCACGCCTGAAATCCCAGCCCTTTGGGAGGCTGTGAGGGGTGGGTCACTTGAGGTCAGGAGTTCAAGACCAGTCTGGCCAACATGTGAAACCGCATCTCTACTAAAAATAATAATAATAATAATACAAAAATTAACCGGGCATGGTGGCATGTGTCTGTAATCCCAGCTACTCAGGAGGCTGAGGCAGGAGAATCACTTGAACCTGGAAAGCAGAGGTTGCAGTGAGCCAAGATCTTGCCACTGAACTCCAGTCTGGATGACAAAGCAAGAATCCATCTCAAAACAAACAAACAAACAAAAGGAATAAAGAAATTTGTTTTTCTGAAACATTTCAGTTCATCTATCACTCTAACCATTCTTGTGCTCCATTTTAAGGGACTAAACAAAAAAAAGCTGAAATTTTAATCACCAGTCTGTTTTGATACAAATATTTATGACACTATGGTTTATTCAGTGGGTATCTAAGGTTTTTAAAAGAAATGTTTCAACAAATTTCTATTACTTACCTTATTTTAATATGTGAAATTTCTTGTAGTTCATTAAAGTTAAGTCAATGTGCCTATGGTACTACTTTATGTTTATGAACAATATGAACATGCCCAACTGCAAAAATTTTGTAAGCCACTTGATGCTGAGTTTGTGGTTGATGACGTTGGATTTCTTATAACAATCAATGACGTGAAAGATATTCCTCAAGCTCAGTGGAGAGGAAATTCTGAAAAATTCTCCTAGATATTTTATGCTATTATTAGGCTTATAACATCCTTTCTTTACACAAATTATGCTATTATATCTGTCATATCTTTCCTTGATTTGCATGGCCAATTTTTTGGAAGAAAAAATATTCATAAAAAATGGATCTAAATGACATATCCTAAGCTAGAAAAACTACATAATTTTCTCTCAGATCTAGAGACTAGCACAATTGTTGTTTATTTCTTGCTTTAAAAGACTCTCATTACTATGGACAGCCATGTGTCAGTTAGAATATTTGTTGAGAATCACTGTAAGAAATCATCTAAGCTGTTGACTAAATGCTGATTCATTTGTTACTCAGCTGTGTACAGAGGAATCACAGCCAACTGGTGATTATTCAGCTCTTTAGTTTAGCAAATAACTGAGTACCTACTTCTGTACCACGTGCTCTCACTATGTCAGAGAGCAGAGGTCAGCAACGATCTTTGCTAAAGGGACAGACAGCAAATATTTCAGGCTTTGTGGGCCATAAAAAAAAGTCACAGTTGCTCAACTCTGTTGTATCATAAAAGCAGCTAGAGAAAATATGTAAAACAATGGATGTGGCTGCATTGCAATACAACTGTACTTACATCAGGCCTGATTTGGCCTGTGAGCTACAGTTTGCCAATTGCCCTCATGGAGCAGGGAGAATGGGACAGAGCATTGAGATGGCAGAAACTGTTCACTCTTTGAAGTCTACAATGTACTTTGTTTCTTCCTCTGCCTGGAAAACTCTGTTTCATTTTTCCGTGCTAGCTCACATATTCTTTTTCTCCATGAAGTTATTCTCAGATTCACCAGATAGTTTTCCGGATTTTCACAGTACTATTATGACTACTAATTTTCAAATCTGCTTTTCTTGCTAAACAACGGGCTCCTTGGGGAAAAAAGCACCTCTGTGATCCAATTAAAGGCTTATTGTATACAATATGGCCAGTTCCCCTGGAGTTGAGCAATTTGGTGGCCCTTCTTGGGGACAGGAAAAATATCTCATCTCTGAATCCTCATCATAGAAGAGTGTCATTATTTAATGAACAAATAAATGTAAGGAAGAAAGTGATTTTAAAAAAAATGTTCCATGAACTCAGAAGAATTAGAGAATGCCTTCAACTGGAGAAAAGAGAGAAAAGTATACAGAAGTCTGAGTGAGGATATGTAAAGCAGGAAATAGCATCTATTGTAGACCCTGTGTATAGCAGGCCGACTCCAGCATGGCCTGCAATGATCCTTGCCCCTGGATATTCACGCCCTGCGCAATCCTCTCCTCTAGCTTTTTGGTTGAATATAATGACATAATTACTTACTTAGAATGAATAACATAGATGTGGTGAAAGATGTCTTCCAAGATTAGAATAAAAAGATACTGTGACTTCTGCTTTGATCACTCTCACTCTGAGAGAAGCCAGGTGACACATTGTGGGCTCTCATGGAAGGGCCTTATGTAAAGGAACTGATGTCTCCAGTGTCTCCAGCCAACCTCCAGCCAGGATTTGAGGCCTTGCAGCAGTCACAGAAGGGAGCTTGCAAGTGGAGCCTTTATGAGTGCAACCTCAAGATGATAGAAGCTCCAGCAGATACCTGGATTGCAACCCTGTGAGAAACTCTGAGCTAGAAACACCCAGCTGTCCTGCTTTGGGTTTCGGACTCACAGAAACTCTGAGATAATACATGGGTGTTGTTTTAAGTTGCTAAAATTTGAGGTAAGTTGCTACACAGGAATAGATAACTCATACATCATGTTAAGTATTTTGGATACATTTTCCCATTAAATCCTCACGATGAACTTACAGAGTACACACGTTAGTCAATTCTACTAATACTGTGGTTTGGTTGTGGTTTATCCTTGTCAAAACTCATGTTGAAATGTGATCCCCTGTATGGCAGTGTTGGGAGGTAGGACCCAGTGGAGGGTGTTTGGGTCATGGAATGGATGGATCCGTCATAAATCCTTCTTGTGGGAGTGAGTTCTTATTCTTACAGGACTGGATTATTTCCTATGAGAGCAAGGTGTTACAAACAGTCCGGTTTCCTTGGTTTCTCTCTTCTACTTCCTCTCTCTCCATGTGATCTCCGTGCACATTCCTGCTCCCCTTTCACATTCTGCCATGAGTTGAAACAGCATGAGGCCCTCACCAGATGCAACTGCCCAATCTTGGACTTTGCAGCCACCAGAATTATAAGCAAATAAGCCTCTATTTTTTATAAACTACCCAGCCTGAGATATTTTGTTTTAGCAACACGAGATGAACTGACACCCCTGATAAGGAAATAAAGGCTCTGGAGACTATTGAGTCCGTCCAAAAATGCGCGGTTATTGAGCAAACATGCCATTCAAATATTTACTCTTTCAGTAATCACACACCAGAATAGATATGAAATAAGTGAAAAATGAGGCTAGAGAAAGAGACTGCTCTAAAAGTCACCATGCAAAGTTTGCTCTATTTCAGCAGACCCTGAAAAAATGTCAGTGATTTTTGTCCTGTTCACCATATAAGCAAGACCTGTATAGCATGTCATCATGAAATCAACTTTTTTAAAGGAGTCTCTCACTATCTCTTTAAATCCGCTCAGTAAGACTATCCTTCTTCTCTGGAAAAAAAAAAAAATGCTGAGTCTCATAACATTTTTGGTCAATCTTAATTGATAGAAATGGTTACTTTGTCCCAGATATAATCTTAATTCAGTGATTAAGATTATCACATTTAATACACTGGTCAACCCTTCAACCCTCATTCAGATGTAATGCCTTGTCCTTCTTTCAGCAGCAGGTGGGCTACTGGGTGCCTGCAGGCAGCATGCAACCGACCTTTTATTTCTACCTCATGATGAACAGTTGTCTCACTTGCCAGCCGATATTTCTTACCCACCAGGATTGAAGCGGGTAGCAGTGGGAAGGAAGGATATGGTGGGTGGAAGAATTCATCTTTGTCTCATACTGTTGGGAGAAGGTTTCGTAATTTCTGGACCTAGAAACTACTTGAAGTTGACTTCTCACATACTTTCTTCAGAGTCTTCTGTGCCCCCACCCACCCTCACGGCCTGCAACAACCTTGACAGAATCTGGATCTTGCCTTCAACTAGCCTCTCCTCATCCCCCGTCAGCTTCTATCCCTAGCAGTATTCTTCACGCAACTTTATTTGGGTCCCTCCACCCTAACATCTGCTCTCTGGAGGGGAATCCCCTTTCAAATCATCCCAGACTCATGTTCCTGTGGAAGGTACTGTGCACTGGCATCCTGGGTGTAGCCCTTTACTCAGCTGTAACATGCTGCCTCAGCTTCCTCTTGCAGGAGCTAGGAACCATCCTGAAGTATCCTTCAACTTCAGGGAACATGTAGTGCCCCCCATTGAAGCACCCCTGTTTAGTCTTGAAGATCTTCCCATCTCTGCTGATTGCCAGAGGGTGGGGCTCACAGCACAGCTCTTTCCAATAATATCCTCAAAATCATCTCCCAACTTCAATCTCCAAACTCATTAAAACATTCCTTATGGGTGGGGAATTTCAGAGTTATGAAGCTGACTCTCCGATATCTCCTTTGAAAATCTGTTTCTAGTCTATAATATTGCTGAAATTTCAACTTTAACATCGAGTTACAGCACAAGCAGAGTTTTGCTTTAGGGGGATTCGTCTCATGTATGTGGGTGAAATTGAACTTGGAAGGCACTGAGGGAGGGAGACATAATAAGCAGCTATTGAATAATCTAAGCTACAGACAACTGAGGGCTGAACTAGGGCAGCTGTAGTGGGAATGAGTATAGAAAGCTTGTTTCAAGAGTCATGGATGAGGTAGATCAGTAGGAACTGAATTAATGTGAATAGAAAGAGGGGCTTGAGAGCTGGAAGGAAAGTTTGGTCAATAATGGAAACCAGAATTCAGAAGGAGTGTATTTGAAGGGACAAATAGGCTGATCAATCATGTCGATCTTTAGGCCCTCTTGTAATATGAGGTGGAGATAAACATCAGTGAATTAGAAAATGGGCCTTAGAATTCATTAAAATAGCAAAATCATCTGCATGGAGGTAATTACTGAACCCCTAGTAGTCACAAGATTAATGTTACAAAGTAGGTAACAGTAGAAAATGACTAAGAAAGGGAGAAAATGTTATTTTTCCTTGAGATAACAAAAACTCTCAGGAAAGTGAAAACCCAGGAAGAAAGCAGGGCTTTAATGAGAGGTAGTCATTAGAGTCAAAAGCTGAAGACAGGTTAAGGGAAAAAATACTCCTGAATACAGCCGTCAGGAAGACGTCCATCACCAGAAATATTTCAGTGGAGTTACTGAAAGCCAATTCCAAATTCCGAGGGCCACAGATTGAATGAATCCTTAAGAGGTGGAGGCAAAAAATGTAGATTTATCCTGGGGAATTTGTTAGTGAACAAGAAGAGATCTCTAGAGAAGATGAAAGGGTCTAAGGTACATTTTAAAATAAGGATATTTGAATACATTTGTAGGTAGAGGGGGAAGAGCCAGTGAACAGAAAGTTATTCACAGAAGCAGAAGAGAAGGGCGCTACCAGGGAATCAGGATCCCCAAAGTTCTGCAGTAGGACGAAGGACAGGCACAGGGAAATGGGCTGGCCTTAAAATTACACACAAGCACATCTCCTAAACTAAAGGGAAACAATAAAATGTGGGAAGAAAGCTCAAGACACAAAAGAAATTTGAGAAAGTCCAAATTAAAGGGTTTCTTTTTAAACTTTCAATAAAGTAGCAGGTGTGGTCATCTGGGAGAATGAGGAGATTAGGTGTTGTTTTCTTGCAATGAGTAAAAAAGTTTGAAGCCTCCACTGTGTGGGATGGAATTTTTTAAACACAAAATTAATCAGACACCAATAAAGGATATTTCATAAATACCGAGGATTCAATGGAAACTAACCTCTTCTTCCTCCACCCTAATTCCATATTAATATCAATTTCTTTTTTCAGGGTTACTGATGGATATTAGGCTGTGACTTTCTCTGGAAGTGCTTGTCAATTCAAGTAGAAGAGTGGAGAAAGCAGATACAGAATTACCCTGGGCAGGCATTTTTCAAAGTAGTTGTGGATGTAGGTCAGGGTGGGGAGAGAGCGACCTCTGAGTGGCTATCCAACCATTGGTCCTGAAAGCAGACAAGGAGGATGAGGTAAGGTATCTACAGTTCAGCCCACAGGGATATCAGGTGTAGGGAGACCCCCTGAAACTATTACTGTGGAATAAAAGATGAAATGCTCCTGATTATATACAAAATTGTAAATTTTGTATAATTGTAAATACAATTTTGTATATAATTTACAGCTCCTGTAAATACAAAATTGCATGCAGGATTGTGTAAAGACAATGCCAGGTTGGGCTGCCAGAATGAGCCAACAGCGCATGATGTGCTTCCCCCTGCAGAGAGTCTATGAACGGACGTGCAGTCAGGGAGGTTTCACATCACCAAGATTCCTATCCCAGAAAAGCAGATGTTCATAGCTCTGGGAATGGAATGTGACCCTTATGGAGAGCCTATAAATAGACGTATGAGGGGCACCTGAACACATGGATAAGATAGGGCTATAAACGCCCTCATCTTGCCACAGCTCTTCTAGGCCTCTTTAGGGTTAAGGCATACTGACTTCTGAGAATTTCTGGTCTAACCGGTTGTTTAGCTTCACGTCCTGTTTCTATGGATTGTTTGTAACCAGTTTTTGCTGCAACTGTTACTACTGATTAATATCTTGCTAATCACAGGTTATGGAAAGACTGTGTTTCTGTTTTAAGGCTCTGTTAGAAATTACTGATGCACATACTGTATTGTAAATTCTTACCTCTGTATATACTGTCCTTCTGCATATAGATGTTATATTAAAGAATTACTTCATCCCCTTGTGACCATCTCACCTCATAATCAAATGACCCTAATTCCCTCACTAACCTACCACTGCCCTCACTAAACTGAATAATAAATGCTGGTATATCCAGTGCATGGGCGGCACTGCGGGACCAGAAGGTGGTGACCCCCCTGGACCCAGCTTTCACTGTCTTGTGTGTGTCTATTATTTCTCGACCTGCTGATCTGCCTGGGAACAAAGGAAGAACCCCACTGCATTGCGGGCTGCTGGCCAGATCCCACAATAGTCAGGTGGAGGTGGAAGGGTGACAGGTAAGAACCAGACAGTAGTCCCGAAAGAAGGGATCGAAGTCTCTTGGTGGAATGTTGGTGGAATCAAGAGCTGAGAAGCAAACTGAGAGTTCTCAATTAGAAGACCAGAGAATGCTTAGGTTGTTTATTGTGTGTGTGGCTGCTGGGAAGGGGAGCATAACTCCTGATATTCCAAGCCCCCGCAGGTGGTCTTCCCATTTACTCTGCCCCACGGGTGGTCCTGTGAATTTCCTGATTGCTGACTTGGGAAGAAAAAAGTCAAGTGCTTAAGTCAGCTTCTACCCTTCCCCTCTGGGGTACTAGCTCCCCTCAAGAAATGTATCATCTCTGCCGCTCTTCCACAGTTGAGGTACAGCTGGAATCAAACATTTTCCGCAACTGGCCAGTTAATTGTAACTGGTTCTGCGGTTCTGGTCTATTTGACCCTCACGCCAAGCTACATGTTGAAACTTGGCAGTTATCAATTATTTTATTTTCCACGGGTCACTTGAGAGGCAGGAGAAAGAAGTGAATTTTTTTCATGGATGCATCCGGGGACTGTTAACAGCCTACTGAGACCTCCTGACATCTGGAATTCTTCTGGTTTATTTCAGTTAGAAGCTGAATCTAGAAGAGAACCCCACTTAAACACTGTCCTGTTCCTTTCCAGTCCCATTTCATAGACGCCATGTGCTTAATCTGAGGGTCACAACTGGTTCTCTGATGAACGGCCAGCCATGGGCAATGCGGGATATCAAAGCCAGCCACAAAGAGTCAGCTGGATCTAATTCTACTTGCTAAGGAAAGTTTGCCAGTAACAGAAAATTATTCTGACTGGCTCTTGGTTTTAAAAATGTGTAAAGAAGGATAAAATTGGTCATATTTTTGTCAGAAGAAAATATTAAGGTCTGGCAGGATAACAAACAGTAGATTCAAGAAATTTAAATTTGGCGTCGTAGATAAAAAAGAAACTCTCACAACTTAAAGCCAAGTTCTCTTAGGCCCTTGCTTTGGTTGCACAGGTGGATAAATACACAATCATTGCAGTGGCCATTGCCCCAGCTCCATATAAGGGAACAACTTTATGATTGTCTTTCTAACTACAAAGGTATAAATTCCAAACTCATGCTTACATTAAGTTTACATTATACGTGTAGTGTTTGAAAATTCTATTTCTGACAATGAGATTGTTTCCATAGTAACTAATGCACTCCTAAAGGGGGGGAAATGTGCACCAATTTCACACCAAAAAGTAAAAATTAAACTAAATAACAGCAGATCGCGGCCATTTCATTAAAAGGTTATTTTCTCACAAATGGTATTACAAATCTCACATGCTTCTTTGAAAAATAATATCCTCTTCCCCATCCTTGTGCCTTCTCACTGAAAGGCATATGACAGAAGACCTTTGAATAACGCACTGAAAAGATTCATCAAGAACCCCCTAAGTAAATGAGAATGAAGGTAGATGATTATAAGGCATACCATAACTTAAGTGATATTTTGTTTTATGAGGTTCTATTATAATAATAATTTCCACCTCATGTATAAGGGAAGCACCTAAACAGAATTAAATTTAGGTGCTAAAATTATATTAAATTCTGTTTAAGCTCTAAATTTCAGGTAGCTACAAGAAATCTCGGATCACAAAAAATTATATTTATCATATACCAGTGAATATCTTTGAATTAATTCCTTTGCCATTAATTTATTTTGCTGTTGTTTCAGTTATAAGAAAAGTTTTGAGCAAATATTTACTTAATTGAGCTTATTAAACCAATTTTTTTTCTCTTTAGTCATGTTGAATCACTGTAGTATGAAAGATAAAAGTGAATTTATAAATTTTCATTTAAGCATGTATTATTATTAAAACAAGGGAGGCAGGGCAAAGGCTAGAATTTAGTTTTGGTTAATTGAATGTGTCCTACTCTAACAGCCTACAATAAACAAGTAAATTTAACACTAACACTGAGATTTCTTAAAGTCATGGAGTCTTTCTGCAGCTAGATATCAATATCAATCCTTTCGTCTGATCTTCTCACTGCTTTCTATGTGGTGTCTTTTTCTTGCCATTTAGACATAATATCTCCAATAAACATTGAAAGCATTATGCTTTGTATTTTCTGTAAACCACCAACTTTGAAATCTGTGGAATAAAGTCATATATACTTTCTAGTCATCTCTCCTATTGGTATCCATAACAGGAATATGAAAAATGTGAAATAAATAGAAATAGAGGAAAGTAAACTTGTATCTCAAAAGGTGTGAAAATATCACCTTTCTTGTATGAACAATACAAGAGCAAGGCAGAGTTCTTTAAACCAAATGTTATTGTTGTAACTCCAGACAGTAAAGCAACAATAAGATAATAAAACACGAAGAGAAATTAGATGTAGATACTAAACAGATGGATGATACACAGATGTTCCTAGAACAGCTGCTACAACAATAATACTTGAACTGTCTTTGGGAAAATTTAGGAGATTACTTTTCATTTCTTCAATGAACTGTATTTAAGATTCAGATCTAATAAATATTGCCACTGCATTCCTACATGTGCCTATTAGCCAATCTGAAGTACAATAAACTGAGCATTCATTTTTAAATGTTTGCAGCTTATAATGGCAAACACATTCAACCTCAGGGTCACTGCTGTCATTATCAGATTATGTCCCTAATTGATCACAAATGGCCATAGCTTTCCCAAAATGATTCTGTCCCCAAATGTTGTTGATTACTATATACAGCATTCATCTGGAATGATACATGATTTCCAGTGCCATGTGAAAACTACGTACCTTGGCTCCTCTTTGGAGTAACCCAATCCATCGGAAATCCAGCCAAGCCCAGAAGACATTTTGGGTTTTGCCACACATGCTAGAAAACTGACAGCTGATTGAGGACCAAGGCTCCATTTTAATGAGTCTCCCCAGTGTTGAATCCATCACTGCCAGACTGACAAGTATCAAAACTTGGCACCCGCCATTAGAAATTGTTTAACCTAGAAGTCTGCACAGTGTAAGGGTTGAAGAGCTGCCAGCCTCAAAGTTTGTAATAATAAAAACTTGCTTAACTAAGCCACATGACCAAGTGATACATCTGTCTCACCAGTAAGAGCCCTGAGGACTGAAGCATGAAACACAGGCTTTTCCATACTTTTAGCAACTGTAAGTAATTATTTAAAATGTTCTTTTGAATTTCCAGGGTCCAAATACTGGGTACAGAAACAAAGCATTTAAGCCAGGTCCAGTGGCTCGAGCCTGTAATCCTAGCACTTGAGGCCAAGGCAGGTGGGTCACTTGAGGTCAGGCATTCAAGACAAGCGTGGTCAACATGGGGGTGAAACCCTGTCTCCGCTAAAAATACAAAAATTAGCTGGGGCATGGTGGCAGATGCCTGTTGTCTTAGCCACATGGGAGGCTGAGGCAGAAGAATCACTTGAATCCAGAGGGCGGAGGCTGCAGTGAGCTGAGATTGCACCTCTGTACTCCAGCCTGGGTGACAGAGGGAAACTCCATCTCAAAAAAAAAAAAAAAAAAGAAGAAAGAAAACATTTAAATCTATAAATGCAAGTTATTTGTGTGAACAATTATTATTTAGAGAAACGAATGCAAGTATAGCCAAACAGCCGAGGCCTACGTAGAGGAGATCTGGAGCCTAAAACAAAATAGACTCTTTATCGTAGGAACGACGATTGTGAATGGCCTTGTGATGAAAGGCCTCATGTGAGGCGTGGTCTCTAGGGTATATGAAGAGAAACATATACTGGTCACCAATACACGTGTTTCTCAACATGTCCCAGGCCCCTTGTGGTTAGCAGGAGGTAGGTGCCTATTGTGAACAATGAGTCCTGTGTGGAAATGAAGTGTGCCACTTCTGGAGTAGGTGTGGGTTGTCCACATGCTCTTCCCCTACTACAGTGTTCCATGTTTTGAGATGCCAATGTCACAGAATGGTCGTGTCTCTGTAGGCGTGGGTCTCTAACCACCACCACCAGCCCTCACTGAATGTAACATAGGGAAGAAAAGGTTTGTATGTGTGGCCACTGAATTACTGAAATGAATTTGCTGCTGCCATATTGCTTAATCTTACCCTGGCAGAGAAGGCTGAGAATAATTAATGACCCTCAGGCAAACAATGTAAGAGTAGAGCAATCTCAGTTACCGAAACAAGAAATTCCCTATGACTAAGAATAAGAATTTCGCCAAGGCCATGGCCAGGGACAGGGTGGGAGGGAGGAGTGTGTAATGTAAAAGTACCAGTAGAGATCTTAAAATCCCATCTTTCAACAAAAGGGATTGTTTCCTGAGACAGAGCGCCAAGCTGGCTACTATAATTAATTTAAAATTTTAAATGGAAAAGTTTAAACAAGATTCATACAACGAGCAATTCCCGGTTTACTTTGTCAGATGAGTAGATTGCAAAAATTTTCTGCCATTCTGTAGGTTGCCTGTTCACTCTGATGGTAGTTTCTTTTGCTGTGCAGAAGCTCTTTAGTTTAATTAGATCCCATTTGTCAATTTTGGCTTTTGCTGCTGTTGCTTTTGGTGTTTTAGACATGAAGTCTTTGCCCATGCCTATGTCCTGAATGGTACTACCTAGGTTTTCCTCTAGGGTTTTTATGGTATTAGGTCTAACATTTAAGTCTCTAATCCATCTTGAATTAATTTTCGTATAAGGAGTAAGGAAAGGATCCAGTTTCAGCTTTCTACTTATGGCTAGCCAATTTTCCCAGCACCATTTATTAAATAGGGAATCCTTTCCCCATTTCTTGTTTCTCTCAGGTTTGTCAAAGATCAGATGGCTGTAGATGTGTGGTATTATTTCTGAGGACTCTGTTCTGTTCCATTAGTCTATATCTCTGTTTTGGTACCAGTACCATGCTACTCATCTGACAAAGGGCTAATATCCAGAACCTACAAAGAACTCAAACAAATTTACAAGAAAAAAACAAACAACCCCATCAAAAAGTGGGCAAAGGATATGAACAGACATTTCTCAAAAGAGGACATTCATACAGCCAACAGACATATGAAAAAATGCTCATCATCACTGGCCATCAGAGAAATGCAAATCAAAACCACAATGAGATACCATCTCACACCAGTTAGAATGGCGATCATTAAAAAGTCAGGAAACAACAGGTGCTGGAGAGGATGTGGAGAAATAGGAACACTTTTACACTGTTGGTGGGATTGTAAACTAGTTCAACCATTATGGAAAACAGTATGGCGATTCCTCAAGGATCTAGAACTAGATGTACCATACGACCCAGCCATCCCATTACTGGGTATATACCCAAAGGATTATAAATTATGCTGCTATAAAGACACATGCACACGTATGTTTATTGCGGCACTATTCACAATAGCAAAGACTTGGAATCAACCCAAATGTCCATCGGTGACAGATTGGATTAAGAAAATGTGGCACATATACACCATGGAATACCATGCAGCCATAAAAAAGGATGAGTTTGTGTCCTTTGTAGGGACATGGATGCAGCTGGAAACCATCATTCTTAGCAAACTATCACAAGAACAGAAAACCAAACACCGCATGTTCTCACTCATAGGTGGGAACTGAACAATGAGATCACTTGGACTCAGGAAGGGGAACATCACACACCGGGGCCTATCACGGGGAGGGGGGAGGGGGGAGGGATTGCATTGGGAGTTATACCTGATGTAAATGACGAGTTGATGGGTGCAGCACACCAACATGGCACAAGTATACATATGTAACAAACCTGCACGTTATGCACATGTACCCTACAACTTAAAGTATAATAATAATAAATAAATTTTTAAAAAAAATTCCCGGTTTACTGTTAAAACTATTTAAGTAAAATACTAGTGAGTCGATCCTCTCATGCCAAGTTGATTCTCAGATCATAGTGGCCTCAGTGGAAAAGAGCTTCAGGTAGCAGGAGTTGGTTCCAGGCCAGATTCATGCTAAGCCTACCTCATCTGCTTATCAGCATAGAATAAATCTCTTAGCCTTCTGTCCAAAAATTTTTCATAGAAATTTAATGTCTTCAGTATTGATAATAGACTATATCATTTGACGGTATTAATACAGCAGTACTACTTAATGAAAATCAGTTCATAATTTTTTTTGTTTCCATATATTTCATAAAACATATATTCAAAAACATTTCTAATTGCCTTTTGAAACACAGCAACCAGCAACATGTAAAAATAAAAGTTAGAATGTCTTTACCTATTGGCTTTGGCAAAGACAAATAGAGGCCTCCATCTTTGTGCAAAAAATGCATCAATATTGTTTTAGCCAGTGAGCTTCAACATGACGAAAAAAGAAAACAAGAAATTAAAAGTGAATTTTGATTTAAATTTTGCCCAGATACAAATTGGTTTTGTTAAATTTAGAATAAGAATTCATCAAAACACCCACATTTGTCTTTAAAATATTAAACCAGCAATTTGACAGATTTCTTTCTTTCTGTGTTTTCTTTATAGCCTTGATCTGTTATGTTATAGATAGAACCACATCTAGTTTTACTAACCAACATTCAGATGATTTACAAAAGAAGAGGAGGATCACCAATGAGGAAGGCACCCCGAGATTTATGAAGAAGAGGTATCCTGATAAGAAACTGGAATTTCATATGGAATGAAGTCTCATAGTCACAGACCAAATATTTTCTGGTCATATATTTTGGCCATTACCAAATTACCACCAAATGATTGACTCAAATTGATCCAAGCAAATGTCAGAAGCTGCTTTCAGTTAGTTAAAACAATGATCAATTTGCAAACGATCGAGTATTTGATATGAGTATTATTACAAATAGACACACTAGATCTGTGTAAAAAATAGTTTGATTTGATTAACTTACCTAGACAACTAAATGTTTAAAGTCATTTAAAGATTTTCTTTCTGGTAGTTTTTGCATGTTTTTGCAAAAAAAAAAAAAAAAAAGAGTTAAGTTCTTTTACTTTTTATGAATCAGTATAATATTTTATACCCCTGACTTTTAAGCTGAAATATTAAACCGTCACTTTGGTTGTTGGAAATCTGATGGCAAATATATGCATATGGTCATACACATCATATAATCATATACACAGGCAGCTTTAGAATACCATCCCACTTAAATCAATAGTGTAAAATTTATTGACCTAATTCTATCTTGAGGAGAAGGGAAAATGAGCAGTGGTGCTTTCTTATGACTTACGATTTTTCATACAGAGTTTCAGATTTGTTTATGATTATAAAGAAATCTATCCACTTCATGTCAAACTGATAAACAAATAGGACAGGGAATTACCAAGGGAAAGACATAGTTTTCAAAGAGCCTATAAATAAAAACATCAGAAGATATTTTCTGTTTAAAGAATTCAGGAACATTAAATTATTTTAAAATCATACATTTTTTTTTTCTAATTATCACAGTGTCAAATTACTTGTATGGGCAAAAACTGTTTCTGCATACATGTTGTGTGTACAGGAACACACACATATGTACACATTCCCCAACATGTCACAAGCCTCTTAAGCAAAGTGACATTAATTCAGATGTGTTTTAGCATATCATGAAATTATAATAAAATAAATATGATAAAATAATAATATTAAAATAAAATTAACTGTCAACTTACATACTGAGGTACCTGGTTGATTTGACCTTCTCACAGAATCAACATTCTCCTCCATGTAAATGGGTCACTTAGTAACTATTTGTTGCAATGATATCACTGAGCTTATGCTTTAAGTCAATCCTGGCTCCTTCATCAGCCACCTGATCTGAAAATCCAAGATGGTAGATAGGCAAGTGGACCAGCTTGTTAACCTTCCTGGGACAGACACCTGGTCTTGGTACCTCCAGCCAGGAGAGACATGGGCTGTGATCCAAGGGCCAAGTAGAGAGAAAGAGGTATCCAGATTAGAAACAGGATATGAAATATGATATGTGACAAGAAAGATAAAACAATGCTGATTGAATTGGATAACCAGAAGAAGCAGCAAAGGAACAGAATGGGTCATAGGAAAGGTCTACAAGGCATTTCTGGCTTCCCTAATATGACAAAACACTGAATCCCAGGTAGGAAGAACAGCCAGACTCCAAGTCCCTGAAAAAAAAGCTGAGAATCATGTTCCCCTTAGAAATCACACTCCCATCAGAGTCATATCTTTATGCAGAAAACAGAGGTGGAGTGTGATAGTTAATATTAGATGTCAATTTGATTGGTTTCAAAGATGCCTAGATGGCTGGTCCATGGACTGGGAGAGGAAGACCCATGCTCAATGTGCCTGGGCGTCATCCAATTGGCTGCCAGCATGGCTAGAACAAAGCAGGCGAGTAAGGTGGGAGCACCTTGATGCTGGGTCTTCTGGCTTCCTTCTTTCTCCCGTGGTGGAAACTTCCTTCAAGCTCCTCCTGCCATTGGACATCAGACTCCAAGGTCTTTGGCCTTTGGACTCTTGGACTTGTACCAGTGGCTTGTCAGGGGCTCCCGGGCCTTAGGCTACAGACTGAAGCCTGCACTGGCAGCTTCCCTGGTTTTGAAGCTTTCAGACTTGGACCGAGCCACGACTGGCTTCTCTCTTCCCCAGCTTGCAGAAGGCCTATTGAGGTCCTGTGCCTTGTGATCATGTGAGCCAGTTCTCTCTAATAAACTCACTTTTATAAATACATACATCCTATTCGTTCTGTCCCTCTGGAGAACCCTAACTAATATATGGGGCTTCTCCCTGTTTTACATTGTGGCCTAAGTAGAGATAACCCCACCTTTCCCGTGCTTCTAGCTGACACAAGGATGGAGAGTCAAAGAATTTGTAAGGTCTAAGAAGGGGAAAAAGGAAATAACATAGAGTTAATAAATTGCCATAAATTTAGTTAATCTGAGTTACCAGGTAAACCAAGACAGAGTTCCTCAGTCCTTTCTAATAATAGGTAGCTGCTGTGAGGAATATCTTTACATCTTTATAGAGATGCTGACTTCAACATTATGGTCCTCAAGAGGATTACTGCAGCTAGCTTCACTGTCTTTTTCGTTTTGAAAAGTAGATGAAGCTTTACTCTTTAAACAAATCCTATTGTAACCAATCTAATCTACATTGATTGTTTGCTCCTCTGACTTCTTAATCTGCATAATATGTATACAGTCATTTTGACATTTAATTCTAGATTCTCCTAAATAATATTGTAATTGTCTAATTTATTTCAATGAGAAATGACAATAAGTTCTTTCTTTAAATTTCCCACACAGGACTCAGCATGTTGTAGGCATTTAGTACTCAATCACTTGAATTATATGAAATCTACATTCTCTATGAAAGATTTACTTAAAGTGATTGAGCAAGGTTTAGCAAGAAGCTGTTCTTTCCATGTATATTAAAATTATGTTATAAAAAAGCATGTTCTTATAGAATCTAAAAGGTAAGAAATAAGTTTTATTATGGCCTAAGAAGGGCTTAGTTTAACCAAGAACGGTGACTATATTTGATTTTCATTCCCAGGGAATCTGACTTCATGACTTAAAAGTAGCTAAAACTTTTGGCACCTATGTCGTGAGAGGCACTTTGGAACGGCATAGCAGAGATGTGAAAAATGGTGGGTGTGTTTTGAAAGGATTGGGCATGGGAAGAGACTTCTTCACTGCTTTACCTAATTGCTTACCCAGTTATCTGCTTCAACCTCCAGTTGCTCACCAATGCCTGGGAATATAAATCTGAGTCAATCTTCTTTTCATTCAGTCATTGATTCTTTGATTTATTCACGCAGCCAATATTGATTACATGCTATTTTGTGTCGGTTGCTTTGCTGGGGACAGATTCATTCACAAGACTGTCAAGAGCCCTGCCCTCATTTTCTCACATTCCAGTGATAGAGAAATAAACAAACATGCAAACTGATAGATAAAAGGGTAACTACGAACTACAAGTGCTAGGAAGAAAATAAATGAACCAGACAATAAAGTGAAAGCCTCATTAGCCAGGGTGCTCAGGAATGGCTGCATTAAGACCTGAATGCTAGAAAAGAGCCACCCATGCAATAAGGCCGGTGAAGAACATTCCAGATATTGGTATCCCCGGATTGGGCCCTATCCTTTCTTATCTACTTGTGTTAAAAAGGAAATCCGGACTATTTCTCCACACCATTTCTAAGGGCGGAATTTCAAAGAGTTGGGCTGTTCTCTGGAAAAACACTTAGGTTCCTTCCCAGCACCACTCATACCGTTTTGCAGGTTTTTTAAAGTCATATGCATATCAGTGTACATAGGAAACTAAATGCCTCAATATACTGACAGTTTATCAGGAAAAAAACCTGCTTTGCACAGCCCATATATATCTCATATCCCTTCTCCTTTATCACTTGTCACTCTGTCCTCTGAGAGCTTTTGATTATACGGAGCAAAGAAGCACACAATTGGCTTTTAACGGCAACTTCTCATCAGAAGCAAAGATGTGATTCTGGCCCCCCAAAAGCCCATCTTCTCTCAGACAGCATCACTTTGTTTTTCCACTGTCTCTGACAATTAAGTCAAGATTATACATTATTGTAAATGAAAAATGAATTGCAAGTCTTGAATTTAGGGCAGTTAGATTGGAACAGACATTGGTCTTTCTTTGTTTCTTAAACAATATTTCTTTGCATAAATGGGATAAAATGAGAAGGAAAACTCATTATCTTTAGACTGAAACAACCCTGAGTTTAGATGCTACTGCGTTATAGAATTGCTCAAGCTAAGAAAGAAAATATCTGTAGCTTAGATCTTTATTATTTTGAGTTATATTCATTAAAGAATTTTTTGATTAATTCTGCTTAAGGGTAGTATTTGATGGACAGAATTAAATGAAACCCTTAGGTTTTAAGGTATAAAGAGATGACAGTAAGGTAGCCCCTGATTGATCATTATGCCTGACTTGAGAAAAGAATGGAGCATTGCCTGGAGTTCATTTCATATGAGAAATTTCAGCAAGGAGATAACATTTATAGAAACAGGTTAGTAGGTTATTACATTAACAAAATTGCACTGAGATATTAACTGTCATAGATATCAAAGGTCTTCCTGTCAATGTTTAACATGGTAATCCATAGCAGTTAATAAATAATTATTAGTTACCCCTTGAACTCTCTGTGACTTGCTCTAATTGTTTAATCTTACTATAAAATCAGTCCTGTCTACCTGCATTCAAATGAAAGATTTTAGCTATCAACTATGGATACATTTCTCCTGTAGAATTTTATTTCAGAAAAGACAAAGTTGTTTGTTAGAAAGAACTTATTGCTTTTGTTCTCTACGTGGATGTATAAATCATACAATATAACGAAGCCATTTTTTAAAGTTGCAAAAGAACAGCAACAACAAAAAAAAAAAAACAGTCCTCCATATTTATTTATCCCTCTTGGAGCTTTAAAAAAAAAAAGATGGCCAAACTAATTTTTGTCCAAAAAATTACCCCTGGGCTTAACAGCTTGTATAATAAGTTACATTTCAGCCGTGGAGGGAAATTTGACGAACCAAAGTATACCCTTAGAAAACCAATGCTGTAATGGAGTGTTTGGTAAGTTGTTACCTGTAACTACACCATGTAATGTAAACAGTTAGAAGAAGTAGGAATGAGAAAATTATGTTTGCATTTTTTTAAGTTAACTTGGGGAACAAAACATATCTCTAGGTGCAAATTATCAATCTTTATAAAGAGCTTGTTTAGTTCTTCTGAATGTGCATGTATAATATAAACACTATTCGATAGGAGTATAACCCACTAAATATATACCAAAGGGGGAAAAGGAGAGTTTGCTGCAAGTATTTAATGTTTTCCAAGTAAAAACTTGTTGCTGTTGAGTCCAGTATAAAAAATAGCAAGACAGTTATATGTAAAAACAAAAAGAAAAATATTATAACAAAAAAAATAAAACCTCCCTTGGAACAGCACATATCTGAGATTACTACTCACTCTTCTCATTGGCAACCTGAATTTAGATTTCTTGTTTGTAGCCCAACAAGAATTTTTCAGACTGACTCCAGAGTCTTCCACAAGGTAGACCAGAAAGTGGCCCACTATGCCAGATAGTAATAGCCCAAGGAGTTTAGACAGAGGTCACTGCCTCATGAACAGGTGTGCAATTACAACTGAGGGTTTCCCTGAAGAAACAGAAATGTCTCGTAGCACTCTCGAAAATCTCTAAACTAGTTTGAGGTCTCATGTTTAAATCTTTGATCCATTTCGAGTTGATTTTTCTATAGGGTGAAAGGTAGGAATTCCAGCTTCAATCTTCAGCATACGGCTAGCCAGTTATCCCAGCACTATTTAATGAATAGGGAGTCCTTTCCCCGTTGCTTGTTACTGTCAACTTTATTGAAGATCAAGTGGTTGTAAGTGTGAGGCTTTATTTCTGAGTTTTCGGTTCTGTTCCCTTGGTCTATGAGTCTGTTTTTGTACCAGTGCCATGCTGTTTTGGTTACTGTAACCTTATAGTAGGTTTAAATTCAGGTAATATGATGCCTCTGGCTTTGCTTTTTGCTTAGGATTTCTTTGGCTATTCAGGCTCTTTTGTTGGTTCCATATGAATTTTAGAATAGTTTTTTTTTTTTTTTCTAATTCTGTTAAGAATGGTGTTGATAGTTTGACAGGAATAGCTTTGAATATGTAAATTGCTTTGGGCAGTATGAGCATTTTAATGATATGGATTCCTTCAATCTATGAGCATGGAATGTTTTTCCATTTATTTGTGTCATCTCTGATTTCTTTCAGCAGTGTTTTGTAGTTCTCCTTGTAGAGATTTTTCACCTCAGTGGTTAGCTGTATTCTTAGGTATTTTGTTGTCTTTGTGGGTGACAGGATCTGCACCCCAAACCAGAGCATTATGCAACGTTTCCATGTAACAAACCTGCAAGTGTACCACCTGTATGTGTACCTCTGTATCTAAAAGAAAATCGAAATCACACAGCTCAAAGTGCTTACCAGTGACTTTCTAATTACTTCTAGCCACCTGTGGAGACAAAAGTGACTCCATCTTGGATGCTAGTCTGCCATGTTGACTTCTGATTAGCCTCAGTCCCTTGAATGCCTCCTAATTTCTACTTTATTTAGTGTGCGTGGGGTGAGAACATGTACTCCTGCTTTAGATCAAAGCAACCCAACCTTGATACTATTGCACAAACTGTAGGCTATGACACACAGCATTCTTGCCTGTTCTAGAGGGTTGTCTTTAATTGTCTTGTACGGACCATGTACTCCTTTCCCTATGGTATACAAGCCCTGGGTGTGGTGGGGTTGCTGTGCAGAGATCTGTCTTGCAGCTGCCCAAGACCATGCTTCTGTCTGTAAGTTCCCCAATAAAACACCCTTTACTGATAAAATAAAATAAAGATTGAAAATTTTAAATATTCCCTAGGTGGCCAGGCACAGTGGCTCATGCCTGTAGTCCTAGCACTTTGGGAGGCCAAGGCAGGTGGATCACCTGAGGTCAGGGGTTAAAGACCAGCCTGGCCAACATGGTGAATTCCCGTCTTTACTAAAAATACAAAAATTAGCCAGGCATGGTGGTGCATGCCTGTAATCCCAGCTACTGGGGAGGCTGAGGCAGGAGAATCGCTTGAAGCCGGGAGGTGAAGGTTGCAGTGAGCCAATATTGCACCACTGCACTCCAGCCTTGGCAACAGAGTGAGACTCTGTCTCAAAAAAATAAATAAAATAAAATAAAATAAAAATTCCCTAGACTAATGCCAAAGCATGAATGGAGGGGAGTTTTCTCAATAGTAATTTACTCCCAAGGAAGTGTAGAACTCGAGTTCTGACCTTTCCCTGGAGGCAGAACTGCTTGGGGTCAGCTGTGGCCCCTCTACTTACTAACTTCCTGACTTTGCACAAGTTACTTAAATTCTGCTTGACTAAAATTTACTCATCTGATTATGGTTACAGTATGGTTATGACAAGAAAGTATACAACATGTTTTCATGTTGGGCAGACGATATAATGTTACAGGGAAAAATGCTCTAATGTTAAATTAAAAAAAAATGTTAAACAGATCCCAAATTTACAAAACGGTATATACTGTGTGTGTTTATAAACTTCCTTTAAAATATTTGTTTAAAAAATGCCAAAAATTTGTGCGACTTATGTTGAGGTAGTGGGAGTCGCAAATGAGGGAGAGGCGTTAGAGAGGTAGTGGAGTTTTCATGTAGGAAGGAGAAATGAGCTGATGCAAAAAAAAAAAGAAAAAAGAAAAGAGAGAGAGAGAGAGAGAGAGAAAAAAAAAACACTACATAGGAAAAAGAGAAAATCCTAAAGATATAAAATGACCTTGGTGAGCTGAATATTCGAAGGAACCCTGGAAGAGAAAAAATTAGAAAGTTACCGCAACATTAGGTGAAAATGGGATAAAGGATCATGGGAATTTCCAAAGTTTTGATGTATTATTTACTGAATGCTATGAATGCATCCTATGTTACCTCATCTCCACCTAATCTTGTGTTTCGCTTTGCTTTTTCTCCTCCAACAAACATGGTAAAAGCATACATAGTTCCTTAATTGTATGCTGGGCTTCGTCTTTCTTCAAATCAGACACCCATCCTAAGTAGTCCTCTGAATAATCCTGATCTGATATAAATCACATACAAAACATTGTATAGAAATTGCATTTTATTTTTTGTATAAATTGGATTCTAATATACACACATATATTCTTTTAGCTTGATAAAAAGATGACGGAAATCTTCCCATATCTATAACCCCACACTTACTCCATTATTTATTTTATTCTTAATCCATAGTATTTCATAATGAAAGTGGACCAGGTTCTATTTACATTGTTCCTATGCTCCCTTTATTACAAGCAACACTCTAGTGAATGTCCTAATAAATGTCTCTCTGAGTTTATATGCAAGTATAACGAAGAGTCTTTGTAGATTTCTGGATGTTCGATGCTGACAGCTTTCAAGCCTCACGCCACCCCCTCTTCCCCTCTTACCCCACATCTGGGGAAGCTGATCGAAAAGCCCATGCTTTCTCTTCCCTTATGCCAGTGGGAAATTCAATTTATGCAAGCCCTGGTCCCACACAAGAACCCACAAACTGCAATTAAATTCCAAGCCACTCACTCCTCTTTTTTATTTTAATTTTTATTTTAAGTTCCAGGGTACATGTACAGGATGTGCAGGTTGTTACACAGGTAAATGTGTGCCATGGTGGTTTGGTGCACCTATCAACCCACCACCTAGGTATTAAGCCCGGCATGCATGCATTAGCTACTTTTCCTAATGCTCTCCCTCCCTCCACGCTACCCCCGACAGGCCCCAGTGTGTGTTGTTCCCCATTGCCACTCACTCTCCTTTGCCCTCTCAAGCTATGTCACCCTGCTTGGGAGCCTGCTCGGCTCTCTTCAGAAAGCTTTATTATGTGATAATTTTTTTTCATATTCTCTTGGCACATGCGTGGCATCTAGATATCTGCACCAAATTTGAGTAGGTACTGATCCCATCCTTCCACAGGGGAACCACAGGACAGCAAGTATTTATGTGGAACTTAGTTCTCAAGGTAGATATTCTTTATTATTATTATTACTATTATTATTATTATACTTTAGGTTCTAGGGTACATGTGCACAACGTGCAGGTTTCTTACATATGTACACATGTGCCATGTTGGTTTGCTGTACCCATTAAATGCAAGAAATGCAGCCAAAGACACCCCCAAAGCTATTAATATAGCTATTTATATTGGCTATATAAATTTATAACACCAACAAGCAGTATAATGGCTCATTTTGCTACATCATTACCAACTAGATATAATAGTTTTTTTTTTTTGAAACTTTTGTACCCTCATAAGCCAAAAGGGAGAATAAATATAGAATTCACTTGCCTTAATTTCTAATTCTCTGATTGATAATGGTTGATAATCTTTTCATTTATTGGCTGGCCATTTGTAATTCCTTCTGTATGCATTTCTGTATCTTGTCCTTATTTTTCATATGTAGGAACCCTTGATTTGTCAGTACTATTGGTCTTCATTTGTAGTACATATTGCATATATTTCACTCATTCTAATTTTAGTCTTTTAACTTTGTTTATGGTGTCTTTTTCTATAGGCAAGCATTTAATCTTTATATAATTCAATCATTCAGCTCTTTTCATTTTATCTTTTTGGTGTTCAGTCACGCTTAGGAAGGACTTTCATACCTTAAGATTATAAATTTGTCTTCCCATATCTTCTTTTATAGTGTTTATAGCTTCATATAGTTTTCTTACAATTATATATTTAATTCATTTGCAATTAATATTGAAATATGTCATGATATAGTCATTGTGTTTTTCCAGATGAATGCTTAGCTACCTTACTATCACTTATTAAATATTTGACTTTTCTAGTCTGGCTTGAACTGCAAATTTTATCATATACAAAATTTTCTCATTAAATATTTGACTTTTCTAGTCTGGCTTGAACTGCAAATTTTATCATATACAAAATTTTCTCATTCCATATATATGGATATACACATTTTTCATTTGTGTGCATAAGTACATATAATATTTCTGTACTTTGTTTTGTTTCATTGAGCTATGTGACTACTCATTATTTTTAGAAATGAAAGAAATCTATCTTTATAATCATAACCCATTAGAAAACATTACGTCCACTTCACCAGGAATTTTTTTCAAACTTCCAAATTTTTTGGCTATTGTTTGTAATAAACTTAAACATTAATTTATTAGATTCCATACAAATTTCTTGTCTTTATTTCAACATCATTTTAGATTAATTTTTAAAAATGTGATATCATTATTTTACTTAGTCTTTCCCTCCAGGATATAGCATATTTCTCCATTTCTTGAAGTTTTCTACAATTCCTGAAGTTAATTTACAAGTACTAGGTTTTAATAAGCACATAGTTACACATACTACGTTTCCGAATGTAGCACTTACATCAAATGTGTATATTCATAGTAGCATTTCTTTCTTTTTTCAAACTGCCATAACTAACTTTTTTTCAAACTGCCATAACTAACAGTAGTATTTCTTTCTTTTTTCAAACTGCCATGTCTCTGTAGATAGTATTTTAACGTCAGGAAACTATTGTGCCTTTACAATAGAAAAACGTAGCATTTCTTAATGTATTTTCTAAATGTAGTCAGATATTTTGGGTACTTTTTGACATTGTTTGATCTATCTTTGACTGCCTTCACAGGAATTAGAGGTTATTTTAATGTAGAAAACTCTACAAAAGAAACAATTTTTGAATTATATTTTTAAGTATATTTTGGTAATCAATACTTAAAATACGGAGAATTTTCTTATAATCAAACAATTATTTAGTCATCAGTTGTTTTATAAACTCAATGTGTATAAATCACATTTTCTTAAGTTAAAAAACCTCTACTTTCTGTTAATGTTTTCTATCAACAGTTTGCACGCAAATTAATTTGTGTAAATCAATGGACTCATTTGAATGTTATTAACCCTCAATACTGCAATTAGTGGCATTAGTGTGTTAGGAAACAACAACCATTTAAGGAAAGCAGATGCTAAGACAAGAACATCAGGGATTTAATGACGAGAACCCTCCTCATTAACAATGCTGTTTGTCCCAGATCAATGAGGCCAAAGTAAATAGGAAACCAAGATTCTACAATCCAGTCAATAACAATATGTGGTAACAATATTAATCTCTTCGTAACCTAGGCTTACCCTGCTGTTTAAAAGAAAAACCTTATATACCTTTTCAAAATTTCTCTGAATTGATGCCAAAAAAGGGAGGTCCAGCACCTAGGAAGTCGAAATAAAAAGTCTATTATGAAGTGTCAGGAAGTTTCCGTACGTTTCACAGTCCATGAGTAGAAAAGAATTATGTTAACAGTGATAACCCAGATATCTCAGGTTCTTATCTCACATAAACATCAACTCTTAACAGTTAAACCCTTAAAAGTTCATCCATCTCAGCTGGGTGCGGTAGCTCACACCTATAATCCCAGCACTTTAGGTGACTGAGGCAGGTGGATAACTTGAAGTCAAGAGTTCAAGACCAGCCTGGCCAACATGGTGAAACTTCTCTACTGAAAATACAAAAATTAGCCAGACATAGTGGCAGGCGCCTGTAATCCCAGCTACTTGGGAGGCTGAGGCAGGAGAATTGGATGAACCTGGGAGGTGGAGGTTGCAGTGAGCTGAGATTGTGACACTGCACTCCAGCCTGGGTGACAGAGTAAGACTCCATCTAAAAAAAAAAAACAAAAAACCAAAAATCAAAAAAAAATTCATCCATCTCTAAGAATGTCTGGAATTTCAAGTCTCACACATAAAGACACGAGTAAATCTACCCAGTTTCATATGAAGTCTCACACATGAAGACACGAGTAAATCTACCCAGTTTCATGTGATCTCCAATGCTTCTGACATCTGCTTTTGTGAGATTTTGTCTACCCTCTTCCTCCAGGACCTCTCTAGGCGCACCTGAGTCCCTGAAAACCAAACCTGCATGCCTGACGCTAAGTTGGGGAGACTATCTTACTCTCTGGTGGGGAGATTATCTTTTCAGGAAGCCGAAGTCTTAGGTGTGAACAAGAATGTATTTTGAGTCCCTCAGTTCCCTCTGGAGGTCCCCTCTTCTATAGGACCTGGGCATGAGTTTTATATAATAATTGTCTTAAGTATACACATATGCCAGGAATCGTGCTAAGAACTGCAGATGCATAAATGAATAAGATATAGGCTGTGACTTCAAAAGGCTCATGATCTAATAAAGGTGATGCATATTTTAGAAAACAAATAAAATACAGAAATAGACCAAAATTACCTGATTGCTCTTAATACATGTTTGCAGAAGTCACTTCATTGTTAGTCACTACTGCCTTATATTGTCTTGAAAGTGATATTGCTACCCTATCAATATGTGTCCTTCACACCTTTGGGAGGCTCTACAAGCACAGTACAATTCAGCCTTGAGATTCAAATCTTTACTCTGTTAATGAAGACAGGAAAAGCAAGTCCATTCTATTTATCCAAAACTACCTCTTTATTGGTTTGCCTAACAGTCGGGAGTTGTCCAGAGAAAAAAATAATCATAGTTTGACAATTCCAATATCCCCATATTCTGATGTGTGTTTCTATTCTACAATAACCCCTTGATTTTCACTCATGTCAAATACTTTATAGGAAAACACAATAATAATATAATGCAAATGAAGAATGTAGCTTTTTTGTAGTAACTTATTTTCTCTCTTTTATGAATACTGTTGATAATAAAGTAGGAGGAAGAAAAGACAATCTTCTGGCATTCTAACTTTCACAGGTAAGGAGGGTAATAGGGTGGTCTTGGACTCAATTTTTACCACTCTACAAACCAAGTTTAAGTGCTGACACCAAATCTGTTAACACATTCAAAAATCAGGTCTTTAGGGTTTAGGTTCTTAGCATATGGCCTCTTCCACATTCCCTAGACGTTAATTCCTAATTTACAATGCAGCCACTGAGGAAAAATTGTCAAAGCTTTAAATATATTGGAAAAGAGAAGTTTGCTATCCACTGCCAAAAGAAAAATTAAATACCTATTGAAATGCATAACAAAATACTTTATCATCAGAGGGCAAAAGTAGCTTTCAGTACTTTATTTAAACTTACATATGTTATTACTGTCTGGCAAGTAAAGTAGCTGAAAAGCTTTCTAGATGTTTCCTTCACTTCATAGAAAAAAAGTGATTTGTTAATGTTTTCTTTCTTCCACAATGGCACTAGACTATAATTATACAAAATCCCTTATGCTGTAACGAGGAAAAAAGAATGGGAGTGTTTACATGTTTAAGTGAAATTCTTATTTCCCTCAAATTCTGCCACAATTTTTAAAATGTGTTTTTTAATCTCATATTCCAAAGTCCCCCATGGCATATGCTACCTATGAATAATATTTTTAAACCCACATATGCCAAAATGCTGCTACTGTTCTCACATTATTAGTCAAGTAAAGTTCCTAATTCCACATAACAAAATGTTCCCAACACTTGAAAACACTTACAAAATTTTGCATTTTTCTTGAGTTCCTTTTTACCCTGAAGCTCACAAAATTAATTTTAATTTCCTTGAAAAACACCATGAAACTAAAAGCAGATTTCGTAACACCCATGAGCCTTTAAACAATAGCCCAAATTGACAGTTTTTATTTAATCTTCGTTCACCACTGCCTTCAACTTCTATTCTAATAAATGTTTTTGCCTTCTCATTGGGCCTTTTTACCTGCTGGCCCCATCTACGTAACATTCAACAGCTTTTAGCCCAATCCATTTAGCCTCTAATATTCAATTAAAACCACAGAAGCATGCCCAGGCAAAGGCGAGATACAGAATAGGAGAAGACTGAATCTCTTCCTCTTTCTACTGTGTAATTTTCCAACATACCACTGCCCTTCCAACCTCTCTCCACCATATTTGAGAACTACTGATGGACAATCTCACCTCTTTCTGGCTCTCAGTTTTTGTTTTCTCATTTTTCCAATTCTGTCTTCCTTACTTGCTATTCTATGTCATCTCCCTGTTAGCTCAAATCCTCTCTAATTTTCTTCTCTCTTTTGAAATGGAGCCACACACACACACACACACACGCACACACGTAAGAACTAAGGGGGAGAAAGTCAAATGTCTGTCTTTGGGCTATCATCTGAATTTTCATTGACTTTTGTTGTTGTTTGAGAAGGAGTCTCACTCTGTTGCCCAGGCTGGAATGCAGTGGTGTGATCTTGGCTCCCTGTAACCTCTGCCTCCTGGGTTCAAGCAGTTCTCCTGCTTCGACCTCCCGAGTAGCTGGGATGATAGGTACCCACCACCACACCTGGCTAATTTTTGTATTTTTAGTAGAGACAGGGTTTCACCATATTGGCCAGGCTGGTCCACTGACTTCTTCTATTGCAAATTTTGTTCCTTATTGTCTTCAAATATCTCCAGGGCTGTTTCCCACCCTGTCCCACCCCCACAATCCAAACAGCTAAAACCTGTCATATATTTTACCTGAGGGTCACTCTTCATTCTTTGTCTAGCAGATCCATCTATTCTGGTGTATCATATGTGCTTCAGCAGATAGTTAGCCTTCCTTCAACTTTAAAGTAAATAATGTCCCCTTGCCTTTGTTCTGTGCCAAAGGAATTATTTTATTTTGGGAAGTTGAATCCTTTGGTGCTGTCGCACATCCTCTGAAGTAACACTGCACATGTATGTTACCTGTACCTAGAGCACTGGGGATTTAGTATCCCTTCTCCCCTCCAGAAGTAAATATTGTATGCAAAAACGCTGAAGACTCAATAATTCAGATAATTCATTCATTGTTCAACAATTACAATAGTGTGTGGAGCCTTCCATATGCCAGTTGTGAAGCTAGGCATGGGAGATAAAAAGATAAATAAAAAGCAATCTTTGCCCTCAAACACAGTCCAGTGAGAAAGGCACACAGCACCACGTGGTTAGTTCTGTGATTGTGACTGTCAAATTATGTTGTGTGAATGTGGAGAAAGGTGCCTAACCCAGAACGGATGCATGAGGTCCTGGAACATTTCCAGGGGGAAGTGACACTGTAGCTGAACTGAGTTTTGAAAGATCAAAATGAGACGGTGAGAGGTGAAAATTGAATTGAAAGGGTACCACGAAAATGTGCAACATTTACAAACATCCTGAAATGTGAAAACTGAGTGGATGGGGAGTAAGGAAATGTGAAGAGGTTCAGATGTTGGGAGCTCGACACATGAGCGGAAGAGGAAAAGGGGCCAGATACTGACAGGTTTTTCATGCCGAACTACAAAGTCTGATATTATCTCAAAGATAACAGGGAATTACTGAATAATTTACAGCAGAAAAGTAGCATGATCCTGTGTTAAAATGTTTTAAAACCAGTGTTATATAAAGTATAAAAACATCATCTTTGAGGACATTCAAGTGCATTCCAGCTCCACTGTTGCTTACCTGTTGGACGTCAGACAGATGTAAGGGGTCTGAATCTACTTTCTTCATTTATAACTGGCAGCACAGCCTGTCAGCTTGTTGTTATGAGGATAAATGACAAAGGGACCCTATTTAAAACATCTAATCTATGACCTGTGTGCGGCTTACACTCTGCTTGCCCTCCCCTCCCCCATCTCCCGTCCCTTTCTACTCTTTTGTGACCACTCTGTGGCCTAGAAATCTGATTCTTAAATACTGAATTTTTCCTGGCTCCCTGGGTCCCTGCTTCATAGCCAATGGGAGGACCCGGCAGGGTAAGGAAAGGACTCCTTCTTCCCTTACCCTTCAAATTTCCAACTCTGCGACTCCCAGAGTGGCTCTGCATCCTGTCTTTTTTCCCTCTATCTTGCTACACCTCTAGAGTTTCTCATTAGAGTGTCTTTAGTTGATAGGTCTGATCTGAGTAGAATTCTTTTTCCCAACGGAACTCCATCTATGCACCCAGCCTGTAAACGGCCATTGACTACAAATTTATAGAGATGAACCAAACACCAAAGAGTGCTTCCCATGCCAGCACTGTATAACATGTGCGATCCCAAGGGAAAGCAACGTTATCAGGTATTAGTAGCAGTCTTAAATGGAGTACTAATTCTTTTTCATTAGGGTTATAAAGAATAAAGAATGGCGAGTTGTTGCTAAGCAGCTGGTGTGAGGCTCATTCTTCAAAACCCATTGCTTCTTTAATTTTGAATCCTAGAACTTTCCTCATGAAAAAAGTGCTACATGTGGGAGAGGTGAGAGTACATCTGCCATCATAGCTCTTTTTGGTGCCAAAGTCCCCGCTGTGGGAAGACAGCAATCTGTTGTAACTATTAATATTGCAGAAGGAAAATCCACAGTAGAAGAAATTTGCAGAGTCAAACACCCTACAGTCAGAACATTAAAAAGTTAAGAATTCTTTAGCCAGAATGGTGTATCCATATTTTGCTAGTAGCTTAGCGACATATTAGTCTAGACTTGAATTATTTTCACTGGTTTTGACAAGAAAGAACATTTTTTTGTGTGAGAAAGGAGGCAAAAGAAAAAACCCTCTAAATCATTTTAAGAGCTTTAAATTCAAGGGAAATTCTCCTTATTTACTGAAATATGTTTAGCCAGATCTTAGTGTAATAGAGAATTTCATAAACTCAAGTATTCTTGATAAACAATGGACACAGCGAGCATAAGACCTTCTTCATGTATATGAAAGTCGTCCCGTGGGAAAAAATGGACAAGCATGGCAATTAAAAATTCTTCATGATGCTGGAAGATGAAAAAAATCTGGACAACTGGTTAATGATCAAGTAAGCCTGATAAAGTATAAAAGAATAGATATAAATCAAGTAGGAGAGCATTTTATCTGTCATGTCAAGTTTGTATCTTGTAAGTAGAAAACACTCAGTATCAAACAAATATGCCTTGTTAAAAAAAGGATGATCCAGATTGAGCAAAAGACTTTTTTAAAACAATGAAATTTTCTTCCTAATCCAAAGGATTTGCCACTCTGCAGGATGTACTGCTTTCTAGAATGTGTTATATTCAGGCATAAAATTGTTTTCTACATCGCTAATCACTTCAGAAATGAGTTTTAGGCTTGAGATGAAGGTTGACAAGACAGAAACTGAAAACTGAACTTTTGCAAATTACAAACAATAATAAGAAATTAGAAATAAAATATAACCCTTGGAATTTCATTACAATTTTGGGGAAAGAGATTTCAAAACAACACACATAGAGAAAATTGTTTGCACAAAGGGAGTCTGATTCAGATATTTTGAAGAAAAAATAGGGAAACTTCCAACTGAAGATAGCCAAGAGATCACACGCTTTTGCCTTTTTTTGAAACCAATGTCCCACTGATGTGACCAGAATATAATACAACAGAGGATAAATCACAGCAGAATCAGAAAAGGTCTTCACCAGCAAACAAGATGAAGAGAAATTTCTCAAAGATATAGAACTGATGGAATCAAACTGATGATAAAGCCCAACAAAGGGAACCCAAAATACAGGCATCAGATTGGACTAAGGCAAAGGACGTTTCTACAGGAAAACCACCATTGTCAGGGTTGAGAGTAAAGGAGGATTCTGGAGTGCCTGAATTCAAATCCAGACTCCACCACCTCCTACCTGTCTTGGTGTCTTTAATTAAAGAATGGGAATAATAATAGTATTAACCTCACAAACTGTTGTGAGGAGTACAGGAGATAATGGATTTAAAGTGCTTAGCAGAATGCCTGGCTCACGGGCTGTGCTCAGGCACTTAGAAATCAACAAAAATGAGAATAACAAATATTCTGTTATGCTTCCCAACAGAACTGGGTGGGTTTAAAAAAAATCTAATCAGCCAATGACTAGTAATAATTCGATTAGTTTAGGACGCTTCTATTCTACTTAAAAAAGACTCTAAAACCAGAAGATAAGGAGGAAAAATAAGAAAATAAAGACATATATGCTCATTTGTGGAAGAATAAACCAAAAACTGATGTGATTGGTGGGTAAGCAAAAACAAGGTGGAAAGAACAGTGGAATAGAAATGATGTAAAATGGTTCAGTGGGAGAGACGTTCTCTGAGAATACCGTTTGTTTTATAAACCTCTGGCTTTCCGAACCATGTTCCTGTTTTGCATGCTCAGAATTAAAGTAACCCAAATCAGCAGAATGTGTTAGGGTGGAGAGAGTCCACAGAGCTCTGTTCTGCAGTCTCAGAGCCTGTGGGAGGGGAGGAACACATGTCTGCTGGCTGTTGCTTACTCTGCAGTGGGGAGAGGCCACAGGGCTCCCTCCCACAGCATCCCAAGCTGAAGCTGGGGTGGAAGGTAGGGCAGAGGACATGGCATTTCTTTGGTGTTGTTTGCCTTGAATAGGGCAGGTAAAATCAGAAAGGTTCTGTCCCATAGGACTTCCTTTACTTGGTCCTCTGGCTGGAGAGAGTAGGCTCTTCTGGGACTCTTAATGCCTTATTTATTGGCATTCTTTTTTCAGGTTGTTTGTATTGGTCTGTTTTCATGCTGCTAATAAAGACATATCAGAGACTGAGCAATTTACAAAAGAAAAAGGTTTAATGGACTTACAGTTCCATGTGACTGGGGAGGCCTCATAATCAATCATGGCAAAAGGCAAGGAGAAGCAAGCCAGGTCTTACATGGATGGCAGCAGGCCAAAAGAGAGCTTGTGCCGGGAAACTCCCCCTTGTATAACCATCAGATCTTGTGAGACTTATTCACTATCATGAGAACAGCACAAGAAAGACCTGCCCCCATGATTCAATTACCTCCCACTGAATCCCTCCCACAACACATGGGAATTCAAGATGAGATTTGGGTGGGAACACAGCCAAACCATAGCACTGTTCTAGCATCCAGATGGAAATAAATGGTAGGCAAAAAGACAAAAAAGTCAAGGAATTCACTGCTGGGTCATACTTGAGGCCTACAGGTCCTTACTCAATAGACCCATATTTTCCCATCTTTTGATGTCTTCCGATAGTTGCTTTATGCATTTTAGTCCAGGGTTATTAGTTGTTGCTAGTGAGAGAGAGACAAAGAGATGGAATAAGGTGTGCTTACCACATATTAGCTGGAACCAGAAGTCCAAAATTCCTACACCTGTTCTTTCACAACATCAGGTAGAAACTTAACCCGTTTGGCTCTTATTTGATTCTGTCTGGCTCTTCTATGTCTTCTGAATTAACTTCTCTACTTCTGTTCTTTTCTTTTGATGGAGGCTGCAACGAGTGATATTTAAATTCTGCTATTCTCTTCTCCTATATGAAATGCAATTCTTCTCTAAAAAGACTTCTTTTCCCCACTATTTGGTTTCTTTGAAATACAATACTTTTAGGAAATGCCAATGAATACTTGATTTATTTCTTTTATTTACTAACTTGAAGAATAACAAGTTGTTGCCTTAGTAACCTCCAACAATGACCAATGAGGGAATTTTTTGGAGTCATTCTTTTCTGTGTTCACATTGTTAAACTTCTGACTACTAGATATTTCTTCAAGATTGCTTCTTTATCCTTTTAACAGAGCCCTCAGCAGTCTTTGATACCTCTCTTGCTATCTATCTATCTATCTATCTATCTATCTATCTATCTATCTATCTGCATTGCATATTACATATCTTTAGAGACAGGGTCTCACTCTGTCACCCCGGCTAGAGTACAGTACAATGGCATGATCATAACTCACCGCAGCCTCCACATCCTGGGCTGAATGGATTCTCCCTCTTCAGCCTCCCAATTAGCTAGGACTACAGGCATACCATCATGCCTGACTAATTTTTTTTTTCTGTTTCATCAAGGCAGGGTCTCAGTATGTTGCCCAGGCTGGTCTCAAACTCCTGGCCTCAAGTGATCCTCCTGCCTCAGCCTCCCTAAGCTCTGGAATTACAGATGTGAACCACCACACCCCATCTTTTGCTTTTTAATGCAAAATGATGTTTGAACCTTGTACATTTCCTGCTCCCAAATTTTCAACTATACGTTTTTCTCCCAAGGGGTCTTGATTAATTTTAGTATAGTGTGGTATTTAGAAAACACAATGTAGGCATTAAAAGGCGCTCATTACTATTGGGTACTTCACAACTTCTATTTCTTTTCTCTAGAAACATACACATTGACAGATATAAACAAATCATGTTTTCATAGGAATCTTTTTTAAGATTGTATTCTTTTTACTCATGCTGAAATTATTGGTTGCTAGTGACATTAATATAATTATGTATTTACTTTGTCATTATATATATTTGTTTCAAAATAACAAGACATGTATTTATTTAAGGGATGGCCTTCTGAATTTTTTTAAATTTTGGTTTATAATTGCATAAAACATTTTTATGCTCCCAAAGTAAAAACGATTTTTAAAAAGGCAATCAGAGAACTCTAGTTTCCATCAATGTCCTCTTTTCTCCCTATCTTCCAATATGTAACCGCCATTCTTATGGGCTTTTTGTCTATGTGTATGTCTATCCGCTTCCCCAAAATAAAAGTCAATATACTCTATATAGTTTGTTATGCACGTAATTTTTTTCTCTGGACTATATGTCCTGTAGAGTAGACCATACCTATCATCATACATGAAGATATCACTTATTCTTTCTTACAGCTGCATCACGTTTATTCAGTTACTCCCTTGGTAATAAAGATTTGGATTGTGTTCAGCTTTTGCTCATGAATATTGCTGCAATGAATAGCTTTGTTCAAGTGTAAATTTGTATTATTTCCAATAGACCTTTTGAAACACTGAAGTGAAATTTTATAGATTTGAAATTGCTGGGTCAAAGGATGAGTGCACTTTTACTAGATATTGAAAAATTGCTCTCCATAGATTTTCTATAGTTTCATTCCCACTAGCAATAAAACAGGCATGTGAACACACCTGTTTCTCACTTGTTCACCAACAGAGGATGTGTCAAACTTGTAGTATTTGGTCAATCTGACAAACGAGAAATGGTTTCACAATGTAGATTTGTATTTTTAACCACCTTAAAGTGAGTGAGGTTGATCACATTTTCATGTTGAATGACTCTTTGCACATCTTTTTCTGTAAAATGTATCACATTTCTTGCTTATTTTTAAATGGTTGTTAGTATTTTCTTCTCAAGTTTTAGAAAGCTTTAGTATGTACTAAGTGATATTAAAACATTTTCTGTGACATAAACCATAGTATTTTCCCCAGTTTTTCTATTGTTCATGGCATTCTTGAATGAAATAAAAGCAAATTGTATAGGTGTGTACAAAATATGATATTCTTTTATATAAAAACATTTGTATGTATAAGCATATTCTATTTATATATAATATGTCATATATAGTATATAATCCATACTATCTACTATGTATAATATAACATGTGGTGCATTATATATTCTGTACCTAGAAAGGTATATACAGAGTTCATGTTAATGATTACCCTGGTAACTGGGAAGGGTAGTCATAGGGAACTTCCACTTTTTATCATGTTTGTTCTGTTTGGCTTAAATTTTTTCAATAAGGAATATGTCCCTCTTTTCTGCTTTTTAAACAAACAAAAAATGAGAGTTAACCGTTAGTTTCGAAGTTTTCTTAAAATACTTTGCCAATATCTAGGCGATTTATGTGACTTAAGGAGAGAATTCTGCAAGTGAACTCTCAGTGTCTACAGTCCAAAGTAAAGAGGTGACGTAAGAATTTCAAAAGAATAGAGCTTTCTTCTTGACCTTGATTCAATCGCCTGAAGAAATAAGTGTTCTATTAATTGCTTTCCTGGCACGTTTCAATTGTTCCTATCTCTGCAGCACATTGTTAGCACCATTTCTTTTCTGTGTATCAGCTCTGATCATTGCCTTTAGCAGTGAGCTTGGAATAAATTTTAATACGAGAGACCCATTTACTCCTTGCTAATTTGGTTTCATAAGCCACAGTGGGGACAAGTCATTGTTCTAGTGATAATACGAGCCTATGATGTGTTTTCTCAGATATGTAATTAACATATTTCCGTTTTATCTCGGTAAACAAGCCAGGCTAACCAATTCAATCCAAAGCATCAGGAATCCTTACATAGCTTTGAGGAAAGCTAACATTAGTATTCTAAGACTTCATTTTGTATCTCTCCATGGAGACATAATAAACGGGAATTACGTCATACAATTTAGTCTCTTAATGATTTAGAGAGAACTTTCAAGTGTTTCAAAACTGTAAGAGAATGATGAATATGCAACTTGAGCCATCATACCTAGACAAATGGATTGTCAATTCCTACAGCATTTATTTCAGAGGTTATCAACACTGCCTTCTGTCTTTTCTGAGCTGCTTTGCAGAGTCAGAATTGTCTTTGACCAACATTAACAATAATGACCAGGTCTTGATCATATATCAGCTTGCACTACACCACTTTTGAAATGACAAAAACTCTGTGAGAGATTTTCCTAAGTTCTGCCACTTTGCTAGTGTTTGCTACAATGATGGGAGTATAAAGACACATCAGCACTTCTAGTATGACCTTTACATTAGGATGCTTACATTAAATTGAAGCTCCCAAACCACAGCTGAGAAACTTTTGCTTCTGGAAGCATCCAAATTCCCCCTCACTGATTCACAAAGATCACCTGTGAGTCAGCATTCACTGCAGACAACCATGGGTTCCACACCTGTGTAAATTAAATTAACATCAGCTGCTTTAACTGAGGAACCCGAAATCTCAGTGGCTTAATACAACAGAAATTTATTTCTGGCTCATATAACAGTTCAATGTATGTGTTTGCAGGGGAGTTCCGCAGGTTGCTCAGGTACAGACTCTTCCATCCCACCTTTCTGCAACTAGATGTTGACATCCATGTAGCAGAGGGAAGAACAGAGACAGTGGAGAAGTAATCTCTGCTTCTTAGTTACATGGGCCCCAAAGTGACAAATGACATTTCTGCCCACATTTCATTGATGAGAATAGCTGTATGGATTCACTTTCATGCAAGGTAAGTTAGTACATGTAGTCCTTGGCTACTCAGCTGCTCCCAGGAATTGGAACAATGGAAGAAACTACACAAATCTGGTAGCCATGTCTACTACAGGATCACAGAGCCTCGCTGCAGGAGACTCAGGCTCAGTATAACTCAGCTTCCTACGGTCACACATCTGAGCTGGATGTGTGTGTCCTGGAGGACTGAAGAAACAGATCTCTGAGGATGCATACAAACCACGAATCAAACCATGCAGCCCTGAGCTTTACCAGGAAATATGTGTAGTTGACAGAGACACAAGGCTTCCAGCTAGGACTCCAGTTTTTGTGAATATGATGAACAAGATACTAGGATGGTTCTGCCTACTGCCCAAAGAATTCTCCACATGACTCATGCATCATGCCTGTGGCACCTCCACTGTTCATTATTTCCTTCAGCTTAGGACATGGTGCAAACACTTCTGGAAAAGAAAATAGGGTAGGCACTTATCATCTCTTAAAGACCGGTGTGAAACTCTGGCCTAAAGGCAAGGAGTACATGCAGTTGATGCTGTTGGTTTTCTGCCCTGACCCCTTTGCACTCAGATTGACCTACTGCCCGAGGTACTGCTCCCCAACTACTTTGAGTGTTGGCTGCTCGTGGCCCACAACTGTCCCTTCTGCAGACAACTGTCCTCAGCCTAAAGGCATCAGCCTTTCCTGAGAGATTAGGCAACATTTACCCCAACCTGGGACAGCCCACAGCCAATCACTGACTGATAAGGGGTACAAAAGCCAGCTCCCGTATCTCAAAATAAGCTGAATCTGTGGTGCAGATCATGCGCTCTGGAGCATTCACTGGGACAAGGATGATGCTGGTCCCCTGCCAAGACCCCGTCCATCAGCATTCCCCCATGTTCTATCCTGCTTCTTCACTCCCCTTCTCCCAAGAGCCCTCCTTCAGTACGTCACATGCATCTGAATCCCTGGCTGTGCTTCTACAAACCCTGACTTAAGATACAGGGGCTAGTTTTGAAGGAAGGAGAATGGAAAGGTACACTCATGGCAAGGGGAGACATTACTTACTTACAGAGCTGCCAAAGGGCCTGTGCTAACCAGAGTACTACAGAAAGGTACTGAAAGGGTGACCTTGAAAGATGATACAGAAGAAGACAAGAACGAATGCTGCCTGCTTTGCTCTCTGGGGATTCGGCAGACACTGATTCATAGGAAGAACCATGTTTTAACAAAAGACAGCAACAGCCAAGAAGGTGCAGGGCTATAGATGTTGACAGGCTTTCCAAATGCTTTCAGGGCAGCAAGGCAGTGATGCACAATCCAAGCCAGACCAACTGAATGTCTTTGTCTTTTCATACGAAGCCCAACACATTTTATTTCTATTGGATTTTGAGGCTTTCTCCCCAAACTCATAATTCTGTCTCCCACGGAAATTGCTTAGTGGCCTCCACCTCCCTAACAAACTCTTTTTTGATAAATTGGCCCCTCTGGGAGCATAGTCACTGTAGAGAAAGTAGATTTGTTGCTTTTATGCCATTCAAATCTGTACTTCTCATAATCCTGAATCTCTTTCATGCTCTCCTGTCCCTGCTGTATCTCCAGAGAGAAAAGGACCAGCTAGAGGCCAGGGCCATGATGCAGAGGGATGATAACACACCTGTGGTTTTTGACTTATCTATCTCTTTCCTTTGCCTTATTAATACTATGTCATGAAGGCCAAGAAACAAGGGAAACGGAAAATTTGAGAAAAACCTGAGTGAAGTGCAATATATAATTAGAGTCAATAGATGCAGGAAAGGGGGTCTCTGAGTTGAGCTCTTTCTCTTGAGAGTTTGAGCAGGAGAATTGCTTCACAAGGAGAGCAATAAATGGTTGCCCCAAAGGTAATTTTACTTAAAGTAGAATAATTGTAGAATAAGAAAAATAACTGAAGTGTGGTCATCCCAGGGATCCCTTCCTAGGTTTTTCCTCAGGGTTCCTTCCAAAATACTTGCATATGTATTACTAACCTGATTGTATCCAACTTAGAGGAAGGGAGACAGGAAGTGTTCTAAAAATGTAACTAAATTCTCTTTTGCTACCTGAAAGTCATGTGATTCAAATTAGTCAAAAAGAGGAGTTCTTTTACATTGCAAAATCATTCAATTTCAATTTATAAAGGTTTATTTTTTATCTATTGTTTTGTTTTGTTGTCCAAGTGATGAACACTTGTACATACACTGATTCCATGAGAAAAATGGAGCAGAGATATTCTAACTTGGTTTGTGTTGACTGGAATTTTTTTCTTTCACCTCCTAGCCACACTGTCTTTCTTCAGTGCAAATATTACTGTCTCTGGTACATAAAAGTCTTCCAGTGGCTCCCTAGTGCTCACAGACCAATGATCAATAACAGGAAGACAGTTCCAAATTTTGTTTCCTCTCTAAACCCCTACTTCCCCAAGCCTTACTTACCTAATTCCCCAGACATTAAGGAGCACCAATGTTGAGCCCCTCCTTAAATGTCTCCTTTCCATACCTTCTAAACCTTTTCTAACCATTCCATTGCTTATACCCAGCGGTACTATTATACCAGCTGACAGACAGCCTTGCAAAGACCTTCTCATGTACACCAGTCTCTTCTAGACTGCAAGTTCCTTGAAAAGTAAATTGATTTTTGAAACCTTGCACCTATCACAGCATCTGGCATTAGCTAAGTGTACAATCAACCTTTGTAGACTTATTAAATTTCACATTCAGTTTGCAAAGTATCCTGCTGCTTCAGGATATCACCAGTCATACAAGATTAAATTTTATTTAATTAAAAGCAAAATTCAGAGGGCCAGTTTTTCTCCACGTAATTATTACACATTAGAGTCAGAATCAATACATGTTTGTGTCAAATTTTCACACAGAAAAAATATAAAAACAACATGCTGGAATGACACACTGTTTGATGTTCAATATCTCCCGCCACCAAAAAAAAAAGAAAAAAAAAAAAAACAGTATATACCTGTAACATCAAAGCTGCAGTTCTTTAATTCCTAGCAAATCACTGCCTTTTCAAGACTTTGTCTTTATGGCAGTGTTCATCTCATTTAAATTTTATACCATAGTCTTAAAGGTCAATTCTCAAGTGTTTCAAGATAGAAGAAAATTTGGTATTTTGTTTTTACTACCAGGATACTCCAACGTTTGATATTAGTGTTTCTATCCTATTTTAGGTTCTGTCACGTTTTATTGTAGGAATTTGGGGTGCATTTAGCTCTCTGGTTTTGGACTCAATAAATAATTATTTATGAAGGATCTGCTGATATGGTTTAGCTCTGTGTCACCACCCAAATCTCATCTGAAATTATAATTCCCACATGTCGAAGGAGGGACCTATAATCCCTACGTGTTGAGGGAGGGAAGTGATTGGATCATGGAGGAGGTTTCCCCCATGCTATCTCACAATAGTAAGTGAGTTCTCATGAGATCTGATGGTTTTATAAGTGTTTGGAATTCCTTCTTTGCTCTCACCTTTTGAGAAAGGTGCCTGCTTCCCTTTCTGCCATAATTGTAAGTTTCCTGAGGCCTCCCTAGGCATGCAGAACTGTGAGTCAATTAAGCCTCTTTCCTTTATAAATTACCCAGTCTCAGGGAAGTTCTTTATAGCACTGTGAAAACAGACTAATACAATCGCATTGTCTGCCTTTGTTGGCCCAATGTAATATTTTCTGACAAAAACGAGGACCACGTAAAAAGAAAGCTGGACCATGTGTTAAACCTATTTTCAAGTACTAACATTCATTTCAATATATACCATGAAATTTGGATTTTAGCAATGTTAAGCATTGCTTTTGAAGATTCTAGGGAGTTGCATGTCAGTGGGCCTGCTTCTGAAGATTCATGAAGCTGATTCTAGCTTGGAGACTTTAAGCAGAAGCCTGTTATTATGTACCTTGGTGTCTGTGGAACCTAAACATGAATCTCCCACCACCTGTGACTGACCTCATGTTAGGGTTTTCATGAGTTTGTGGAAACATAAAAACCCACTTTGCACCATTATCATCAATAACTATGACTTAATGGAGACAAGCACTCTAGGAATAAGATCAGAATAATGGCAGCTAAGATTTCCCCATCGCTGTACTGAGTGCTTCATAGACTTTATCCCCATTTAATCTCCTTGGAAATCCCAGAGAGTGGTAATTTTATATGCTTTTTCTTTTTCTTTATTTTTTTGACATAGGGTCTCACTCTGTCACCCAGGCTGGAGTGCAGTGGCGCAATCACAGCTCACTGCAGCCTTGACCTGCTGAACTCAAGCAATCCTCCCACCTCAGCCTCCTGAGTAGCTGGGACTTCAGGCATGTACCACCATACCCAGGTAATTTTTTTGTATTTTTGTGGGTGGTATAGGCTGGTCTCAGACTCCTAGGTGCAAGCAATCTACCTGCCCTGGATGACCAATGTGTTGGAATTACAGGCATGAGCCACCACCATGTTAAATCCATACCTTACCAATGAGAGAGCCAAGCCACAAAAATAAAAATTAGGAAATCTTACATTTTGGAAAGCTATGTATTTGAGGAAAGAAGGATGAGAGTAAGGAGGGAAACAAAGGCAGGGTTCCCAGTATTCCCTTTGACTGACTCTTGAAAGCTGCTGGTGCTCACCCCACTCAATATGAGCCATACACAATCTAGTACGCACATCCTCCCAGAAGCTGCTGTGTTTCTGGGAGACACTCAACGCTGGCTGCACAAAATTCCGAACATGTACTTGTTTGATTGAGAATCGGCTACATGCAATGTGCTCCACTAAGCACTGACAATAGAGTAGTAAACATGGTAGGCAAAGTCCCCACTCCCAAGTCACCTGCATTCCAAAGGGGTTAGGCCAGCAGTTGTTCAGATTGTCCAGGTTGTGTGGTCCTCTAGGTAATCCAATTTGGGGAGACTTCTTTCAAATAAGAACACCAAAAGTTATGACTATAAAATTCGGTACAAAAGTGAATATTTAAAATTAAAAAAAATTTTACAATAATTTGAAACCTGACAAATACCATCAATACCGAACTGCAGAAAAATAACGTAACATTTTAATTAATTACCTGCTCAACCCAGCAGTCAGCATGGTTCCTCTCACACATGAGGCACTAATAAATAAGTCTAAAGTGCTGATCCCTAAGATTACCTATGCCCTACATTTTTATTCTATGGGTGCATTATAGGAGACTCTTTCAAGGGCTTTGTGATTATAATTAAGACCAGGAAAACAAATACTGCCTACCCATATCCTGAAATATCTATAATGACTCATCCCAGACTCCTCTACTGAAGCAGTGACTTAAGCAAACAACTTAAGGCTAATTAAATTCCATTACTATTCATAATATCAAACTGAGTAAAAAGGTGACCAATAAAGAACCCAACAGCACACCTATAATCTCAGCACTTTGGAGGCCAAGGCAAGAGAATTGTTGAGGCCAGGAGTTCAAGACCACCCTAGGCAACATAATGAGACCCCTCCCCAATATCTACAAAAAAATTTAAAACATTAAAATTAGCCTTACACGGTAGTATGTGCCTGTCATCCTAGCTTACTTGGGAGGCTGACATGGGAGGATCGCTTGAGCTGGAGAGGTCGAGGCTGCAGTGAGCTGTGATTGAGCCACTGAGCTCCCGCCTGAGTGAAAGCGCAAGACCACGTTAAAAAAAAAGAAAAGAAAAGAAAAGAAAAGAAAAAACCAAAAAACAAAACAAAACAAAAACAAGAAAATAGAATGGCTTGCAAACTGTAAATTACAGCTCTTACCCATGAATGGTGCCTTTGTGAAATAGGCCATCTCCCAGAGAAAAATCATCATTTTACCTCCAGAATTCTACTCCTCCATGCAGCTTCTCTGTGCAAAAAATCCTTGGATAGAAGAAATGCCTCCTGGCCTATAACTGATTTTAACACTGAAAATATTAAGGCCACATAACACAAGCCTGAGTAGGCAGCATATCTCACCAAAAGCATCTGCTTTTCTGTAAGTAGCCAACCCATGTTATCAAGGGTCCATATAATCTTTGCAGACCACTTTCAGGTAAAAGCATATTGTTTTCAAAGGTTACTTAGAATTGAAATTACTTGGTTCTATTCCAAAGTATCACCTCAGTCGAGTGATTTGTTTAATGGGAATTGCCAAACATAAAAAGATCAAACAAATTTCATTAAGTTCAAGAATCTATGACTCCTACAACTCAATAGTTTAAAAAATAACGAATAATTCAATTTAAAAATGGGTTAAGACGTTGAATGGACATTTCTCCAAAGAAAATGTGCATATGATCAACAGGTAAACACATATATTTTTAAATGGTCAATGTCACTAATCAGGGAAATACAAATCGAAATCACAATAAGATATTACATCATACCTTTCAGGATGCCTGTTATCAATGGAACCAAAGCAACAAGTATTGATATGGATATAGAGAAATTAACAGCCTTGTACACTGTTAGTAGGGGTGCAAAATGATGCAGCCACTGTATTAAACAGTACAGGGATTCCTCAAAAAAATTAAACTAGAACTACCATAGGATACAGCAATCCCACTTCTGATATTTCTGATATTTCTCCAAAGGAGTGTAAATCAGGATCACAAAGAGATATTAGCACTTCCATGTTCGCTGTGATACTATTCACAATAGCCAAGATGTGAAACTAACCTATTGACAGATGAATAAAGAAAATGTGGTATATACAAACAATTGAATATTATTCAGCCTTTAAAAAGAATACGACAATATGGATGAACCTGGAGGACATGAAACTAACAAAATAAACCAGTCACAGAAAAACAAATACTGTCTGACTCCATTTATATGAGCAAATCAAAACTACAATAAGATATTATCTCACCCATTTTGGATAAAATGGCTTTTATCCAAAAGACAGGCAATCATGAATGCTGGCATGTATGTGGAGAAAAGGGCACACTGTTGGTGGGAATGTAACTTAATACATCCACTGTGAAAAGCTGTATGGAGGTCCTCAAAAGACTAAAAATAGAATTCCCATGTGATCCAGCAATCCCACTGCTAGGGATATACCCAAAAGAAAGGAAATCAGTCTACCAAGGAGATATCTGCACTACCATAATTTCATTGCAGCACTATTCACAATAGTCAAGATTTGGAAGCAACCTAGGTGTCTATCAACAGATGAAGGGATAAAGAAAATGTGGTATGTATACACAATGGAGAACTATTCAGCCACAGAAAAGAATGAAAGCCTGTCATTTACCAGTGTGGATGAAACTAGAGATCATTACATTAAGCGAAATAAGTCAGACACAGAAAGACAACCTTCACAGGTTCTCACTCATTTGTGGGACTTAAAAATTAAAAGAATTGAACTCATGGAGATAGAGAGTAGAATGATGGTTACCAGAGACTAGGAAGGGTAGTCGGGGCTGAGGTGCAGTGGGAATGGTTAAAGACTATAAAAATACAGTTAGATAGAATACATAAGATCTAGTATTTGATAGCACAATAGGGTGACTACAGTCAACAATAATTTAGTGCACAGTTTAAAATAACTAAAAGAGTATAATTGGATTGTGTGTAACACAAGGAAATGATGAATGCTTGAGGTGATAGTTACCTCATTTACCTGGAGTGCATTTTATGCATTGTAAGCCTGTATCAAAATATTTCATGTACCCCATAAATATATGCACTTACTATGGACCCATAAAATTATTTTTAAAATAATGAAAAGAAACTTAGAACCTTTAAGCATAGGATCAATATCTAAGTTTCCTCCCCAAGTTATAATGCCTGACTAAAAGAGCAGAGGAAATAGAGGAGAAGAAATAATCAAATGAATTATAAAATTAACTTTTCCAGTTGAAACAGCACAGCAAATTCCTGTCAAATAAAAAAAAAGGACTCACCAAGACTCATTCCTATAAGGTCCAGAAAACCAAGGATAAAGAAAAGATCCTACAAGGTTCTGAGGGTTAGAGAGATGGGAGAATAGTTGCAGGAAAAAAAAAAAAAAAAGGAAATCAGAATGAAACCTGGAAAAGGGAACCTAAAAATTCTAAACAAAGATGCCATCCAGCACAAAAGTTTAACTCCTAAACTAATAGTGAGATACTAAAAAACACATTTTAAATATGTGAGATCTCAAAAAAGTACCTCCCACATTTTTTATCTTCTATAATAAGAAGACAATAGGTAATGACTAAAGTGGATACATCAAGAAACAGCAACAATATTCAATTTCTTTAGAAATATGGAAATAAACACCAGGGTGAATAAAGCACTACTAATTTGGAAATAGTTGGCTTTTTGGAGTGCAACTCAGGGGCAAGAAAGGGTGAAACAGGAAATAGCTGTTTATTATTAAATCCCCTCCAGTACTACTTGACTTGTGAATATTTGTTCTTGTATTACATCAACAAATTGTTTAATTAAGAAAGAGAATGACAGATATATTTGCTGTATTGGTAATTACCCAAAATGTGCTTTCCCAACAAAGTCAACTCTGACAAACTGCTGATGAAATTAAGTTTTTAGTACTGGACTAAAACCACCCAGAAACGTTTCACACACAGAACATAACCTGCCCTGCCTACCTGAGTTCCTGGGTATTTGTGCTACTGAAATAAGTCTCTGCTGAGAACTGAGGCAGGGGCCACTCTATAAGGTCTCCAGACCAATGTCATTCCAGATTCTGATACAGAGGAGCCTCTGCTATCTTTTTTGATCCGTGGTGACAAGGCTCTGCCCGGCACAGCATGATGACAGCAAAAATGTCAACTATGTCCCCTAAAATCATGAATGGAAATTCACCCTCACTGATGACTGCAGAAAGTCCTCCTTTATCCAGTGAAATGGACAACAGTTCTATAACTCCTGAAAATTCTAATGTGGATACTATCCATATTTCTGCACCCAACACAGCTACAATCTCAAAAGAGAACTACATGCCCATTGTTCATAGAGCTCATGTGTTAACAAGAGGTAAGAAGGCATTGGTCGCTATGTTTCGGAAAGAACAGCTTCACTTCATCTGAGTCTCTGTGGTTCTGCACCAGGTGGGGAGGTGGAGGGGCGTGGGGAGGGATACTTGAGTGCTTCAGCATCTATTAATGGCTTTTGTTGAAGATCTGTTCCTTGTTTACTGTCACCTCAATAGCCGCCCAAGGAGGAAGTGACAATTTCTAAGACCCTAGTGGGCCAAAATATGCTCTTTCCTTTGATCCTAAGAATCATCTGAGAAAATGTATAGCTTCTGTGGATATTAAAAATAGAGACTGTTTTGTCAGGAGCTCTCCTGGGAGATAAGCTTTGCCCCACCCTCCCATCTCTTTTGAGAGGGAGAGACGGAGGAGGTCCTGCTGCTCTGGTTGCTGGCTGTGATAATAAGAGGGAAAAGGGTCGCACTACCTGCCTGCCCTTGTTGAAAAGCTGCTGTGAAGATGCAGATAGAAACCCTTTCATCAGAATACAGTTGAAGGATTTTAATATGCTTTTCACTCTAAATTTATTTGTCTTTCAAAAAGGTTGTAATCAAATCAAAATTATTATTTTATGAAATCATTTCCAATTAAGATGGACTTAAAGAAAGATATCATTCATCAAACTCCTACCAAGAGTGAAACATTTTAACATCATCATTGCTCTTATTCTGCACAAACACAGTGTATTTAGAAATGAAGAAATGGACAATGGGAAGAAGATTAGTCAACTAAGTCTCCCTAGATAGTACCATCTGAGGATAACCAGGGCAATGGAACGCTACCACTCTAAATAAGGTCCCTAGGTCAACGTCATTCTAGATTCCAGTAAATGGTACAAGCTTGCCTGTGAGATACTTAGAATACAAGTTTATTTTTGGTTCTTCTATTCCTTGAAATGTACTCAGCTGGATAAAAAGTGAGGCAGACTCAAGACTTTTGACCACTGTAAGAAAAGTAAAGCCTTATGGCCAGTTCATAATCACAGTTTAGAAATTACATCTGATTGCTTCCTCCAGCAAGAAGCACAGAAGGGAATCCTCAGCCTTCTGTTTACAAGTTGCTATTTCCCCTTCTCCCTGACCTGTCCTCCCACATCATGGCTGCCTCTAGGTTTCTTCTGGATCAGATATAGGGAGGGAGGAGGCAGAAGGGCACAGAGACTTCCTACCTGGTGTCCTGTGCTGACTGCCTAAGAAACTGGCTTATGAAAAAGCCAAATCCATCTCTAGTGGGCACCTTCATGAACTCTCTGGAAACAACTCTCAAGGCCAGGAGACACAGTTTTCCTCTAGGTGTCCCTTGGCCCTCCACCCTGGGTTTCTCATGGTCCATTCCACAGAAACACCTTCTCCACTGGATTCCCATCACTCTCCAAGGAGGTCCTCTCAAGAAAAATGTAAAATGACAGCAGATCAGCTCTTTCACATGTGGCCCACAGGAAAGACCCAGGAAGGACCCACAACAGCCCTTCTTTGTTACTGTAGCCCTCAGAACACTTTACAAGTCACCCTGTGAGAGAGATTTCTGAAAGATACTGTGCTCCATCCTCAGAAGAGCTTCATACTATCCTGTCAAAGCTATCTCATTAGTAGCTTAGGGAAGAATATGAGACTCACAGAACTCCATAAGCTCTCAAAAAACATTCCACCTTCTCTCAAGTCTTCTCTCTACATTCTTTTTGAATCTTTTAATATCCTCCCTACATGTGATGAGCTGGGGAATTTGTGAAATTGATTCCCACGTACTTCCTTTAAAAATCAGCATCTCCATCTGAAGACTTTCTTGTATCTTGATGACTCACTCAATACTTACAATGAACCTTCTGATACACGGGTAAAAGACCAAAACCGAGATTCAAATCCAGGCCTGCTAACTTCAAACCCATCCTCTTTGCTACAAGACCGTAATGATCCCAGGAACGCTACGGCCACTGACAGAACCACAGGGACCTCTTATAACTGGCACAAGATTTACCAGCACAGCCTCTATAGAGATGAACAAACATTCAAGCTATTTTAGATACAAAGGTCAAAATAAAGTTGACATTTTAAGAAATATGCATTGTTGGTAGACATAGAGGTTGATAATCTGTAGGGAAGCCTCTCAAAATGGTAAGACATCAAGGCAACAAACATTCTCAGTAGTGAATATACAAAACACAGCCTCATCTAATACAATTACCAATTGGCTCACCAGTGAGACCTCAGCAATTCTGCTGTGTCACTCCATGAATTATCAGAATTGGAATATCCATGAGAGACCCTCTATCTGGCACCCTCACCTTCTAATTAGGCGACCAAGGCCCAGAGAAGTGAATGACTAGTCCAACTAGCTAAGGGGGGAACAAGAACCAGGAGTCAGAACTCAGCATAGTTTTTTTTTTTTTTTTCTTGAGATGGAGTCTCACTCTGTCACCCAGGCTGGAGTGCAGTGGCATGATTCTGGCTCACTGCAACTTCCACTTCCCAGATTCAAGTGATTCTCCTGCCTCAGCCTCCCAAGTAGCTGGGACTACAGGTGTGCCACTATGCCCAACTAATTTTTGTATTTTTAGTAGAGACAGGGTTTTGCCATGCTGGTCAGGCTGGTCTTGAACTCCTGACCTCAAGTGATCCACCGACATCAGCCTCCCAAAGTGGTAGGATTACAGGCATGAGCCACTGCACCTAGCCCAGGACTCAGGATACTTATGCCATGTCTTCATCCTTTCACTTGATATTTGGAATGGTTTCCCAAAAATTTAAAGGAAGAAAAAACATTAACAGATAGAAGGCATATTTTGAGAAATTACATTCTCAGTGACAAGGCTCAATGAAGTCATAAAATGCCACCTATATTTCCATTTCGTTTTGCATTATTAACACTATACCACTTTCTTAAGACTAGGGTACAAAACAAGACCAGAGATAATACTTGATAGATTTTATTCATATGCCATCTCTCCATTTTTATGCAAAAATATAGCAAACTATGTATTCTGCTGTAAAGATCATTTCCCAAAATGTACTGAAAAATGAAGCTAAATGAGTCAAAGTATCATTTATGCTCAGCATGACACACCAATATTGCACCTTGCTTAGTTAAAAAGTGATACTCTGTTGCAGGTTTTATATTTTGAGGCTTATTTACATATTTGTTTCCAATAGTTGAAATATTTGCCTTGTTAATATTGACATTTTGTGATTAGACAACTTATTCTGATAACTAGACTAAAACATACAGGTGGGGTTGGGCACAGTGGTTCATGCCTATAATCCCAGCATTTTGGGAGGCCAAAGCAGGAGGATCACTTGAGCCCAGTAGTTCAAGACCAACCTGGGCAACACAGGAAAATCTCATCTGTACTGAAAGAAAAAAAACTTAGCTGAACATGTGATATGTACCTGTGGTCCCAGCTATATGGGAGGCTGAAGTGGGAAGATCACTTGAACCTGGGAAATCAAGGTTGCAGTGAGCTGTGATCATGCCACTTCACTCCAGCCTAGATGACAGAAGAGACTTTGTCTCAAAAAAAATAAAAATAAAAACCGAAAAAATTAATTAAACCTATCAGTGAGTCCAAATATGTTTCAAATGATTATTTATAAACAGGTGTCATTTCTAATGAATCTGCTGAAATACTTAATATCTTGCTGCCAAACTACTTCAAACTCATTTGATTTTATTTATTTCCATAATTGTTTAAGAAGCCACCCATAGAAAAATAACTCAAGAAGTATAGTTGAAAATGGCCGAATAGAAACAGCTCCAGTCTGCTGCTCCCAGTGAGACCAATGCAGAAGGCTGGTGATTTCTGCACTTCCAACTGAGGTACCCAGTTCATCTCATTGGGACTGGTTAGGCAGGGCTTCTCCAAAGGAAATGCAGCAAACCCAGTCAGGGACTTACAGATGAAACTCTTTCCTCCCTCAGAGAGAGCACCTAGGCAGAGGGGAGGCTATGGGCAAAGCTTCAGCAAACTTAATCTTTCCTACCTGCTGGCTCTGGAGAAAGCAGCTGATCCTGACAAGGGATATTCTTCCAGCACAGCACAGCAGCTCTGCTAAGGGACAGGTTGCCTCCTCAAGTGGGTCCCTGACACCCATGCCTCCTGACTGGGAGAGGCCTCCCAAAAGGACTCGACAGACACCTCATCAAAGAGAGCTCAGGCTGGCATTAGGCCAGTGCCCCATGGGACAAAGCTTCCAGAGGAAAGAGCAAGCAGCAATCTTTGCTGTTCTGCAGCCTCCACTGCTGATACCCAGGTAAATAGGGTCTGGGATGGACCTCCAGTAAACTGCAGCAGACCTGCAGAAGAAAGCCCTGACTGTTAGAAGAAAAACTAACAAACAGAAAGCAACAACAACAACATCAACAAAAACCCCCACACAAAAACTCAATCCAAAGGTCATCATCTTCAAAGATCAAAGGTAGATAAATCCATGAAGATGAGGAAAAAACAGTGCAAAAACGCTGAAAATTCCAAAATCTAGAATGTCTCTTCCCCTCCCAGTGATCACAACTCCTCTCCAGCTAAGGCACAAAACTGGATGGAGAATGAGTTTGACAAATTGACAGAAATAGGCTTCAGAAAGTGAGTAACAACAAACCCCTTCTTAGCAAAATGAGTATGTTCTATCCCAACACAAGGAAGCTAAGAACCTTGATAAAAGGTTTCAGGAACTGCTAACTAGAATGACCAGTTTAGAGGGGAATATAAGTGACCTGCTGGAGCTGAAAAACACAGCACAAGAACTTCACGAAGCATACACAAGTACCAATAGCCAAAGAAATCAAACAGAATAAAGGATATCATAGATTGAAGATCATCTTGCTAAAATAAGGCAGGAAGACAAGATTAGAGAAAAAAGAATGAAAAGGAATGAACAAAGCCTCCAACAAATACGGGACTATGTGAACAGAAAAAACCCATGATTAATTGGTGTACCTGAAAGTGATGGGGAGAATGGAACCAAGTTGGAAAACACGCTTTGGGATATTATCTAGGAGAACTTCCCCAACCTAGCCAGATATGCCAACATTCAAATTCAGGAAATACAGAGAATACCACTAAGATACTCCTCAAGAAGAGCAACCACAAGACACATTATCATCAGATTCTCCAAGGTTCAAACAAAGGAAAAAGTGTTAAGGGCAGCCAGAGAGAAAGGTCAGATCACCTACAAAGGAAAGCCCATCAGACTAACAGCGAATCTCTCTACAGAAACCCTGTAAGTCAGAAGACAGTGGGGGCCAATATTAAACATTCTTAAATAAAAGAATTTTCAACCCAGAATTTCATGTCCAGCCAAACTACACTTCATAAGAAGGAATAAAATCCTTTCCAGACAAGCAAATCTTAAGGGACTTTGCACCAGGCCTGCCTTACAAGAACTCCTGAAGGAAGCACGAAATATGGGAACAAAGCAGTACCAGCCACTGCAAAAACACACCAAAATATAAAGACCAATGACACTATGAAGAAACTGCATCAACTAATGTACAAAATAATCAGCTAGCATCATGATGACAGGATCAAATTCACACATAACAATATTAACCTTAAACGTAAATGGGATAAATTTCCCCAATTAAAAGACACAGACTGGCAAATTGGATAAAGAGTCAAGACTCATCAGTGTGCTGTATTCAGGACACCCATCTCACATGCAAAGACATACATAGGCTCAAAATAAAGGGATACAGGAATATTTATCAAAAAAATTGAAAGTAAAAAAGAGAAGGAGTTGCAATCCTAGTCTCTGATAAAACAAACAGATTTTAAACCAAAAAAATATCAAAAAAGACAAAGAGGTTATAATATAATGGTAAAGGGATCAATGCAACAAGAAGAGCTAACTATCTTAAATATGTATGCACCCAATACAGGAGCACCCAGATTCATGTAGAGACCTACAAAGAGATTTATACTCCCAAACAATCATAGTGGGAGATGGTAACACCTGACTGTCAATATTATATCAACTAAACAGAAAATTAAAAAGGATATTCGGGATTTGAACTCAACTCTGGATCAAGTGGACCTCACCCAAAGTCAACAGAATATGTATTCTTCTTAGCACAACATCTCACTGATTCTAAAATTGACCACATAATTGGAAGTAAAACACTCCTCAGAAAATGCAAAAGACAGAAATCATAACAACAGTCTCTCAGACCACAGTGCAATCAAATTAGAACTCAGGATTAAGAAACTCACTCAAAACTGTACAACTACATGGAAATTGAACAGCACACTCCTGAAGGGCTCCTGGGAAAATAATAAAATTAAGGTAGAAATAAAGAAGGTCTTTGAAACCAATGAGAACAAAGAGACAATGTACCAGAATCTCCAAGACACAGCTAAAGTAGTGCTATGAGGAAAATTTATAGCACTAAATGCCCACATCAGAAAGTTGGAAAGATCTGAACTTGACACCCTAACATTACAATTAAAAGAACCAGAGAAGCAAGAGCAAACTAATTCAAAACCTAGCAGAATACAAAAAAAATAACTAAGATCAGAGAAGAACTGAAGCAGATAAAACTCTTCAAAAAGTCAATTAATCCAGAAACTGTTTTTTTAAAAAATTAACAAAACAGATAGATTGCTAGCTAAACTAATAGAAAAAAGAACAATTAAATAGACACAATAAAAAATGATAAAGGGGATATCGCCACTGATCCCAAAGAAATACAAACTACCATCAGAGAACACTATATACACCTCCATGAAAATAAACTAGAAAATCTAGAGGAAATGAATAAACCTGGCAGAGACACACAAGAAAAAAAGAAAATTTCAGGCTAATATCCCTAATGAACATTGATGTGAAAATCCTAAATAAAATACTATCCCTGAAAAAATCAAGCAGATAGTATGACGAGACTGCTGCCTTGGAGGAAAATGACCTGGAAAAAATATGGGATGGATTGGAGAGGGCAGATAAAAGGAAACAGGGATAATAGGAAGCCATTGCAACAGTCGATTAAAAGAAAAGGTTACGTGAAAGTCCAGCTGCGTTAGTAACAATTTAGAAAGACAAAAACAAATCCCTCAAGTTGATTCGGGCCAAGCAGTATGGTTTGGCTTTGTGTACCCACCCAAATTCCGTCTCAAATTGTAATCCCCACATGTTGTGGAAGGGACCTGGTGGGAGGTGACTGGATCATGGGGTGATTTCCCCCATGCTGTTTTCATGACTGTGAGGGAAGTTATCATGAGATCTGATGGTTTAAAAGTGGCAGTTTCCCCTGCACTCTCTCTCTTGTCTGCCACCATGTAAGACATGCCTTGCTTCCCTTTCACCTTCTGCCATGATTGTAAGTTTTCTGAGGCTTCCCAGCCATGTGGAACTGTGAGTCAATTAAACGTCTTTTGTTTATAAATTACCCAGTCTCAGGTAGTATTTTTATAGCAGTGAGAAAACAGACTAATACACCAAGATACATTGTCATTCATATTAATTTAGCTCTAGGCTCTTCATTGGGATTATTGCCCCTTATGTCACATTGTTTTTATGGAGCACTTCATTCAACTTACATCATTTCTAAATATAAAGTTAGCATCAGAAACTAACTGCTCAAAGTATAAGAACAACATAAACTAATGAGAAAAAAAATGAGATACTTCACAAACATCTTAAGTTCTTCCAGCAACAAGAGTGCCAAATCTTACCACACACAACTCCTCACTAAAAAAGGCAAGAGGATCACCTGAGTTTGAGGCTGCAGTGATCTATCAGAGCATCACAGCACTCCAGCCCAGGTGACAGAGTAAGCTTGTCTCAAAAAAGAAAATGCTATAGTACAAATCCGGTTGTTTTAAGATTATTTCTGGATTAAATAAAACAAACCTGAACAGGCCTGACCTATATTAGTTAGCCTCATAACCCTACTATTCATCTCATTATGTTGTGTGAACTACAAGGCAATGGACACTATGACGTTTTTCACATATGACACAAAAGTTCATTAATCATTAAAACATGATTAAGTACAATTAAACCCATATATTGACTTTTTCATATAATGTTCAATTAACTCATGACCTGGTGAAATAAGATAAAACATGACAATGAGCCTACTGGGGAAGTTATTCTCTGTTACATGGATGACATTTGTAATGGAGTTAAATGGTTAGAAATTTCCATCAAGCTGTAACTGAATCTTGCCATTGTTTCCCAAGGGTCTGAGAAACAGGAAAGGTCAATCGTGAATACCTGTGTTTCTTTCCATTTGTTTTGTTTTGTTTTGTTTTTTGTTTTAATTCCAGCTCTATGAAAGAAAAAGGGAAGAAAGGAGACATGGAGAGAGATGGGCAGACAAAGGAAGGGAGAAAAGAGAAAAGAGAAGAACAGAGAGAAGAAATTGAAAAGAAAAAGATAAAGATGGAAATAAAGTCTTTATTTATTTCCACTTCTCTCCTTTGTCAATTATGCCTGTTACATCTACTGTAGCGGCAGAGGGAAAACTTCTCTTACGTTCTCTCTCTTAAGTTTTGCTGAAATGAATGACAATAGACAGATTAATAGGAGAAAAGGGTGAGAAGAGAAGAGAGGAGAGGAGAGAAGTGGAAAGAAGAGGGAAAAAGAAAGGAGAGGAAGGAGAATAGGGATGGTGAGGGGAGGAAAGGTGGGAGGAGACAGAAAAGGAAGACTAGGAAAGGGAAGGAAGTAGAAAGCAAAATCTGAAATGAAGTCTTCCTTACCGGGAAAAAAAAAAAAAAAAAAGAATAACTGAAAAAACCAGACCTTTCAGTAAAGGAGATGCACAAGGTTAGTTTTTCATTTAATGTAAGAGTTGAAGGTGTTGGATTGGTGGGACCTGGAGTAAACAGAAATTGGAACTAACTCCACTATTAGGATTTAGTTTGGTCGAAGAAAATTGGACAAAATTAGAGATATCAAGACAATAGTTTTAAACAATTGCTTTATAGAACATTTATATTCCTTAGCAACTTATTTATCATACATCGGTAAAATTTTAGGGCATTACAGGGAAGTTCTGCAATCCTTCATGTTATTTTCAGAACATTATTTTCTACTGCTTTGGATTTTTTTCCATTTCTAATCTTTTTTTAAATTCTTTTCTGTAAGATATATATTAAAAACACCATAATTTTTTTAAAGCCACAAGAAAGGATAAACATACAATATAACAAACTGTTGATTGATGACATTTCATTTTCCTCAAATTTTCACAATTTAAAAAGTTATACTAACTTTTCCAATATTGTGCTTGATATGCATGGTGCTTTGGTATGCTGAGTGTTTTGAATTAGAGGAAACCGAAAGGCCTCAGAAATAAACCTCAGGACCAAGCTCCCTCTCTGAGCTTCCTCCACACCCTGTCTCTCTTGTCCCCTTTCTTTCCAGAAGTACCAGCAGGGACTTTTTCTGAAGTTCCCTTATCTGATTAAAGGAAGTTCTTGCAGAAGAACTGCAGTTGTCTTAAAACACCTCCTTAGGAATCTCATCAAATAACTCGCCAGGAATGGTTGATGGAAAGAGACTAAAAGTCATCACCTCACCCAGACAGACTTTTCATCTATTCTTCTCAGGGAAACTCTGAGAGATTGCCAGGGAGACTTTTGGGACACTTTATCTGCATAATAAGACAAACTTTATTTACAGTGAAGTTACACCCCTCACCTTCCCACCACATCTCTTGGAGCTCCAAGGAGCTATGTTCCAGGCCATTGTTCTTCAGGCTTATTCATTTCATCTGAAAATCATGTACCACCCCTCACAATTGCCCACATTTCCCCAATCTCCCTTCCCCTCTCTCCTATGAAGAGGCTATATAAGCTTCAACCATCTGACTTTTTTTTGAGTCTCATATTTTACATGGTTCCTGTGCTTATACACATTAATAAATTTATATACCCTTTTCTCCTATTAATCTGTCTATTGCCATTCATTTCAGCAAAACTTAAGAGAGAGAACATAAGAGAAGTTTTCCCTATGCCCCTATTTCGTAACAGGCATAATTGACAAAAAAAATTAATTATACTTTCCAACTGCTTTTCTTTCATATTTTAAAATATTACTTTCTCTTATTAAAAAATGTGATCTTGTTACAGAATATGAAGATCAACAACAACAAAGAACACTTATAACTGCAGCCACTCAGAGGCATTTAACAGTATCTTAATATCCTAATGTTTCTACCAAATATATATATATTTTTACCAGATCACCTGGAACTCTAACCATTTGTGTTTAATCAATGTCAGCAACAATTTGGTCAATTACACGGATATGTTATCTTCTGACTTCCTCAATTTGTAATTTCATGTCATTTCTTGAAGCACTCTCAAGTTCTGATATCCATCCAGAAAGCCTGTTTTCCTAGGATGTACAGCCGGCAGTGGAGCTAACCAGCTCTAGGCTGGCAGGCACGAGCTCATGAACCACACTCTATCTAGGTTGCTACTATAGTTGCTTTACCTTTAGCAAATTTTAAACGTTCACTTTACTAGTTATCTGTGCTCTTTATGCAGTTAAGCGTGGTTTCTAATAGCAAAGACTCTTTGGGAGACAAAAAAAAAACAAAAAAAAAAAAACAAAAACTCCAACAACTCATGATTTGTTTTTGTACTGGAAACAAGCAACAGGCATTCTACCATAGATCCAAGAACCAATAATGTAAAAAATGCAGAGGTGGGCAGCTGAAAATATAGCCAGGAATAGAAGCAGAGACAAAGAAAGTAAGGATATAAAAAGGAAATCATCCAATGAATGCCAAACTGTGCTTTGAATAGCATGTACTGACAGAAGACCCTAAGTAATCCCCCAGAGACCTTAAGTTCCCCGTAAGGAAAAACAAAGCTAGTAAAACTAAAATAATAGCAAAAACTATCACTAAAGGTTGCCTGTGAAGAAACACTAGTGCATTTTGTAGAACTAAGCTAAAGGCATTGACTTAAAGAGAGGTTTCCAACATTCAAGACTCTAGGTAAGCTTTATAACTCCTGATTTTAAGAAATAAATATGAATTAATTACTTACTTATTCATTCATTTATTATAATTTCTATTTTTTCAAATATGTTATGAGACCATTTTGAGAGTACTTATTCCCAATCAAGACAGTGGTTTCCTATTTTATGATATGACTTTAGCCAAGCAAGTAACAATCAGTGGAGAATGCTCTTAGATCTAAATTAGGGCAATGCAATGTCTATTAGCAATTGCTATATTGTACAAGCCTGTTCAACTGTAATGATACAAGTCATCTTTATATCATCCACATATTCTCTCACACACAGGAATATAACCCCTTTAGGGCAAATACCCAGTCCCTGTATCGCCCACAATTCTTAACAAAGCACCTGCCAAAAAGCAGATCAATATAGTAAGAGGAATATCCAATAAAATTAAACTACTTACTCTTTTATGAAGGTTAACAGCCTAGTAAAATTTTCAGCCGTTCCTTGTTAGAGGTGGCTGAAATCTTCAAGATAAAGCCATGAACTAACCCAGGTTGAAACACCCTAACAAATTTTTAAATCAGCAAAGCCATCCTATTTTTATTTTTCTTTCAAGACAGAGCTTGCAAAGCACTTGCACAATTGAATAGACTTTTATTTATTTGCCTTTTCATGTTGTTGGGTGAAATGTGAATTTCCACTAGTAGATTTCATTGATTTCTGTCAAGCTGGATAATGATTTGTAGAGTTAGTCTGTCCTTTCAAGAAGAAGGGAAAGAAAGATACTATATCAAGCCTTCTCCATTGTCAGCAAAATATTGGGAAAAAATTACTCTGCATTGACTTTAAAAATGATAAGATGTACATCTCAGAATTCAAGCCATTGGCTTAAGCCACTAGTGATATAACTTGTACAAAACAGGAAATGCAAAGAACACTCATTTATTGGCCATTTCCAAGTAGTTCGGGATGCCAGCGGTCTGGAATGCATGGGCGGTCCACCAACTAGCCCCAGGGAACTGTTCCAGTTCACAAATGATCATTTGGCATTCTAGGTGAGAGATATCTAAAAGCAAACACAGAAGGGCAGCAGCAGGTCAGGAACTGACTGGGAGCAGCCACCAAAGGGACATAAGCTGCCCAGCAGAGGACAGGACTCCCAGCCCAACTCCAGAGACGCAGGTTTTGATACCACTCCTTTCAGTTAAAGAACAGAAGAAGCACAATTCAGAGAAGAGAACTCGAAGATAATCAACCATTAGAATATGTGTATTCTAATGCTTTGGGGATTTAACAAATGCAGTTGAGGATTACTCCTGGGCACTGTGTAAAATTTTTCAAAAAATATTCAGGTAATCCACAACTGACCTCAAAAGAAGGGTGTTGTAAGGAGTCCCAGCCCCCAACTGGTCATACTCAGGACTGGAGTCAATGTCCAAAGGCCTGCATAGGGAAGAGACCTGGACACATGTTTCTAGCCAAAGCTTTGATTGCTCATTTCTGGAGGCACATTTAGAACCAGCTGACGTTGCATGCCCATGGGTAAAATTGTTCGCGGTTATGGCTGGGTCCTAAAACATCCGTTGAAGGTAAAACATCCTGTAGCTCTATTTCCTAACCAAAGAAAACGTGAAAATCTGAAATGCAATTATAACCAGGACATACATTTCTCTGGAAATAATGCTTCAAGTTCAGCAAAAAATGTCATTGGAATAATGCTTCTCCATAGGTGAGCCTTGTCCCTGGAAAACTATAGGTCACGAATTTTTCCAGTTTGTTTTTTAACATTTATTTTAGCACAAGGCAGGGGCAACAAAGCTAGATTCTCTTTAAAAACCATGGGAAAAGTTAAGCAGATCAGAAACCTTCTTCAGAAGAGACACTAAGTGTGTCCCATGCACTCATCCTACAGCAAGAGACAATGCAGACTTCTCCAAGGGTGACACACAGAGTCAAGAAAGGATTATGGGAGCATTTTAGCTTTCAATGTTTTTGTTTCTGTTTTCCAGTTCAAAATATCTGTGACGATTTAATCATGGCAACTTGGTCATCTTGATGCAACTTCTGGGCAGAAATATTCTGCTCTCCTTCCCTCTCTGTAAACTTGCCCAGAAGTTTGAGAATTTGAGCTAACACCTCTATTAGATGCTAATTTTATGCAATTCTTTGGGTTATGTGTGACTCTCTTGCCTCCTGGACCCTGCTTAGGGCAAGAAAATCCCTTGCTCTCAGCTACCACCATGCAGCCCAGCCCATCTGCCATGTGTGTGGCCCCTGCCTCTGCCACCAGAATTCAAGCAACAGAGCTTAGCCCATTGGTGAACTGTAGCTTGTACAAAACAGGGAAATAAAAATAACACTACCCACACAGAATGGAATTTAACATACTTGATGACCATAGGCAGAGCTAAATGATGTGTATTAGTCAGGGTTCTCCAGAGAGACAGAACCAATAGGATATATGTATGTATGAAAGGGCATTTATTAGGAAGAATTGGCTCACACTATTACAAGAAGTCCCACAATAGGCTGTCTGCAGGCTGGGGAAAGAGAGAAACCAGCAGTGGCTCAGTCCAAGTCCAAAAGCCCCAAAAACCACAAAAGCCAGCAGTGCGGGCTTCGATCTACAGTCAGAGGCCTGAAGGCCCCCAGGTAGCTGCTGATGCAAATCCCAGAGTTCAAACGCCAAAGAACTGAAGTTTGATGTCCAAGGCCAGGAGAAGCAGAAGCAAGCATCCAGCACAAGAAGAAGAAAGAGAGCCAAAGACTCAGCAAGCAAACTTATCCCACCTTCTTCCACCTACTTTGTTCTAGCTGTGCTGGCAGCTGATTGGATGGTGCCCCCCCACAGCGAAGGTGGGTCTTCCTCTCCCAGTCTGTGGGCTCCAATATCAATCTCCTGTGGAAACACCCTCATGAACACACCCAGAAACAATACTTCACCAGCCATGTAGGCATCCCTCAAACCAATCAAGTTGATGCCTGATATTAACCATCACATGATGCAAACTAAAAGAATTATACTTCTGCACAGCAAAAGAATCAACAGAGTGAACAGAGAACATGGTAGAATGGGAGGAAATGTTTGCAAACTATGCATCTAACAGGGGACTAATATCCAGAATCTACAAGGAACTCAAATGACTCAACAAAAACCAAAACCAAATAATCCCATTAATAAATGGACAAAGGACATGAATAGACATTTTCCAAAAGAAGAAAAATAAATGACCAACAGGTATATTTATTTTAGTGTTCAACATCACTAGTCATCAGAGAAAACATTTTGTAGATAGAGATTCTCTACTTACCCATTTATACATCCTTTTGTAGAAAGTTTGTATAAATCATATCATACGTTTATTACAGCACTGTTCAGCATAACAAAGATACGGAATCAACCTAAGTGAACATCAGTGGAAAATCAGATAAAGAAAAACATGACATAGATACACAGTGGAATACTATTCCACTATAAAAAAAGAATGAAATTATGTGTTTTGCAACAACATAAATGGAATTGGAAGTCTTTATTTTAAGTGAAAGACAGACAGACACAGAAAGACAAATATCACATGCAGAATTATAAGTGGAAGCTAAATAATGTGCACACATGAATATAGAGAGTGGAACGATAGGCACTGGAGACTCAGAAGGGTGAGGTAGTAGGAGAAGATGAATGATGAAAAACTACTTAATGGGTACGATGTATATTGTTCAGGTGAATAAAAACCCAGACTTGACTACTACACAATCTACGCATGTAACAAAATTGCCCTTGTACCCCATACATTTGTATCCAGAAAAAAGGACTCAGAAGGCTGAGGTGGAAGGATTTCTTGAGGCGAGGAGTTTGACACCAGCCTAGGCAACATGGCAAGTCCCCATCTCTATGGAAAATAAAATAAAACAAAGTAACCAGGCGTGGCGGTGTGCACCTGTTGTCCTAGCTACTTGGGAAGCGGAGATGGGAGAATCCTTTGAGCCCAGGAGTGTGAGTCTGCAGTGAGCTATTATCAATGTGACTGAACTCCAGCCTCGGTAACAGAGGGAGACCCCCACTCTAAAATAAAAAGAAGTTCAGGAGAGTTAACTCCCTGTGAAGCACACTTTGAACAATGGCAACAGGAAGCAGGAGGAAGTCAACCCCTACCACCCACATGGGATGCTCTGTGGGCACAGCTTTTCCATGCAGGAGTCTTTGTCAGTGCCCTGAGCAGAGGAGCTGCACCTGTGGGGCCCAGCGGTGTCTTTTCATAGCTCATTGTGATGCAGCAGTGGTTGGGGAATGCATCTCTTCCCATCTTTCTTTCTTGGCGCACCTTTGTCTTCACTCTTATTCTGCTGCCTGGGGATGCACTGCCCAAGTAAAGCATCAATATTTCACGTCTTTGCATCAGATTCTGTTTTCTAGCAGACTAAGTCTTAGATTGAATTTATAAAGTTTCACCTAAACTTGATTTTTGAGTTATGTCATTCATCCAAATTCTAGAATTGGGACACAACTAAAAGTAAATTCTAGATCCTTGGTAGAATACTAAGATATATGCAAACTCATCAATTTTAAAATAGAGAAAATCTGCCAGGCACGGTGGCTCATGCCTGTAATCCCAGCACTTTGGGAGGCCGAGGCAGGTGGATCACGAGGTCAAGAGATCAAGATCATCCTGGCCAACATGGTGAAATCCCATCTCTACTAAAAGTACAAAAATTAGCTGAGCGTGGTGGCACATGGCTGTAGTCCCAGCTACTCAGCAGACTGAGGCCGGAGAATCGCTTGAACCTGGGAGGCGGAGGTTGCAGTGAGCCAAGATTGCACCACTGCACTCCAGCCTGGTGACAGGGCGAGACTCTGTTTTTGGTTGGTTGTTTGTTTTTTAAAAAACAGAGAAAAATAATTGAAATTTTTTATAAGTAAGTACCTTCTTCCAAGTACAATAAAAATGTTACTGTAAAAAAAAAAAACAAAAAAACAAGGTTACAGTCAAAATCTATGGAACTCTGTGGTGAACAACAACAACAAATTATCAAAGATTCTCATTTTTCCTCTTCATCTACATTATAAAGATAAATATGGTATAGGAAACCAGTAAAATTTCCACTGCAACGAACTTCATGCTCTAGACAAATTTATTTCTTATGGTTCAAAACATGTATATTTCTCGGCTGGCAGCAGTGGCTCATGCCTGTAATCCCAGCACTTTAGGAGGCTGAGGCAAGTGGATCACCTGAGGTCAGGAGTTCAAGACCAGCCTGGCCATCGTGGTGAAACCCCGTTTCTACTAAAAATACAAAATTTAGCTGGGTGTGGTTGCACACACCTGTAATCCCTGCTACTTGGGAGGCTGAGGTGGGAGAATTGCCTAAACCAGGGAGGCAGAGGTTACAGTGAGCCGAGATCATGCCACTGCACTCTAGCCTGAGTGACAGAGTGAGAATCCATCTCAAAAAACAAAACCAAACAAAAACATGTGTATTTCTCAAATGGCTGGAATTCATATGCTCGCAAGTGAAAATAAAATAGGTATGTCCAAACTCTCTAAAATAATTAGAAAATGTAAGCAACTGAAGTAAAAACAGTTAAGAAAATAAAAGACACCATGAATTCTCCAAATGTGTAAACAGATGTACACATTGTCATTTTCTTTTGAAGGGTAATCAGGATCTGAGAAGGAAGTGGATAATGAGAATAAGGCCTGCAGTGAGTTAGGCCTGGGAATTCAGAGATAAATAAGATACAGTCCCTGCTCTTGATGAAGTCACAATCTATAAACTAACAGGCAAATAAAAACTCACCACAAAAAAAATAAATAAATATGAGAGTGCCTTAGTACGTTCAGGCTGATATAAGAAAAAAAAACATAAACTGGGTGGCTTATAAACAACAGATATTTATTTCTCACAGTTTGGAGGCTGGAAGTCCAAGATCAAGGCACTGGCAGATTTGGTGTCTGGTCAGGGCCTATCTCCTGGTTCTCATAGATGGTTCCTTGTCGCTGTGTCTGCGCAGGGCAGGAAACGATAATGACACTCTCTTGGACCTCTTTTATAAGGGCACTAATCTCATTCATTAGACCTCTATCCTCATTATTTAATGACCACCAAACTGTACCACCTCCACATACCATTGCATTGGTGAATAGGTTTCAGCATTTGGATTTGGGAGGAGAACTAACATTCACACCAAAACGTAGAGTAATAAATTATATGTCCTAAAAGCACGGATGACAATTCACCTTGGAGGAGGTCAGAGAGATTAGTAGGTTTTTCTAGTTAATATGCTACCGTTAACTGAGATATGAATTGGTTTAAGGAGAGAAAATAATAGCTTTGGTTTTGGACATACTGAATTTGAGGTAACACTTACCCATGAAGGTGATCTGTAGACAACCGAAATGCAGACCTAAAGTTTAGAAGATACTTCCAGTGTAAAAAGAAGATATGATATTTGAAAGGACATAGGTTATATTGATTTCATAGCATGAGGCACTCCAGGGAACACATATCAGTAAAACAGGGGAGTGGGCTGGGAGAAGGCAAAAAGCCCAATTTTGGAGTCCTTGAGAACACAAATATTTACAACTAAAAGGGAATTAGAGAAAGAAAAGAAAAAAAGGCTGAAGAATTAATATTGTTAAAATGTCCATACCACCCAAAGCAATTTACAGATTCAATTCTATTCCTATCAAACTACCAATGACATTTTTCACAGAATTAGGAAAAAAAAAAAAAACTATTTTAAAATTCATGTGGAACCAAAAAGGAATCTGAATAGAAAAAGCAATTCTAAGCAAAAAGAACAAATCTGGAGGCATCACATTATCTGACTTCAAACTAACCTGCAACTTTACAGTAATCAAAACGCAGGGTACTGGCACAAAAACAGACACATAAACCAAGGGAATAAAATAGAGCACCCAGAAATAAAGCCACACACCTACAACCATGATCTTTAAAAAAAAAAAAAGTCGGCAGAAACGAGCAATGGGAAAGAACTTCCCATTCAACAAATGGTGCTGGGATAACTGGCTCACCATATGCAGATTGAAACTGGTCCCTTTCCTTGTACCGTATGTGAAAATTAACTCAGGATGGATTAAATACTTAAATGAAAAACCTAAAACTATAAAATAAAACCTAGGAAATATCATTCTGGAAATAGGCGCTAGCAGATTTTATAGTGAAGACACCAAAAGTAATTGCAACAAAAACAAAAATTGACGAATGGAACTTAAACTAAAAAGCTTTTGCACAGCAAAAGAAACTCCAATGTAGTAAACAACCTATGGAACAGGAGAAAATATTTGCAAACTCTGCATCTGACAAAGGTCTCATTTTAACCTAAACAACTTAACAAGCAAAAACCAAACTACCTCATTAAAAAGTATGCAAAAGACATGAACAGACACTATTCAAAAAGGAAACACGCACACAGCCAACAAGCATATATTTTTAAAAAACTGCTCAACATCACTAATTGTTACAGAAATGCACAGAAAACCACAATGATATCCCATCTCACACCATTCAGAACAGCTATTGTTAAAAAGTAGAAAAACAGCAGACGCTGGTGAGGGAAACAACAGTTGCAGAGAAAAGGAAATGCTTATACATTGCTGATAGGAATGTAAATTAGTTCGGCCTTTGTGGAAAGCAGTTTGGTGATTTCTCAAGGAACTTAAAATAGAACTACAATTTGACCCAGTAATTTCATTATTAAATAGTTACTCAAAGGAATACAAATCATGATTTCATAAAAACACATGTATATTAATCTCTGCACTATTCACAATAGCAAAGACATGGAATCAACCTAAATGCCCATCAACGGTGGACTGGAAAAAGAAAATTTGGTAGATATACACCACGGAATACTACACAGCCATTAAAAAAAGAATGAGGTCATGACCCTTGCAGTAACAAGGATGGAGTTGAAGGCCATTATCTTAAGTGAACTAACTCAAGAATAGAAAACCAAAAACTGTGTGTTCTCACTTATAAGTGGAAGCTAAACATTGTGTACCCATGGACACAAACAAGGGAACGATAGAAACCAGGGCCTACTTGAGGGTGGAGAGTGGGAGGAGGAGGATGTTCCAAAAACTACCCATCATGTACTATGCTTATTACCTAGATGACAAAATAATCTATACACCAAACCTCCATGACACACAACTTCCCTACATAACAAACCTGCACATGTACCCCTGAACCTAAAAGTTAAAAATTAAAAAGAGAAGAAAGAGTAGTCAAAATTAGGAGGAAAAGCAAAAAAATATTATCTCAAATGAAGTCTATAAAGTTTTAAAGAGGAAGAAGGTACTCCACAGTTTTCAATGCTACTAAATAGCCAACTGAAATATCCAAGAAAAGTTACCAGTGGATTTGGCAGTCAGTAGGTTATAGTAAGAGGACATTTTCAGAGGAGGAAATAACCAAACCAAATTGAAATGATCTAAATATAGAATAGTCAGCAAGGAAGTAGAAAAGGTGAAGAGACACCAGCATACAACACGGAGGTTCCATCATTATGCTGGGTCAAAAAAACTAAATAGCGTAAAACACAATTGCTGGGTACAGTCTGCTGCAGCTCTTTCTGGGGTCTGCACCATCTATCTGCATCTGGTCCCATACACAGTTTGATATTCTTTAGTGTCATTTGTTGGCTCCAGATTAAGGATCTTCTGAGGACCCTTCTGGGTTCTGTGGCTAGCTGGGATGTACATACTTAGTAACTCACTATGGGGAGTAATTTCTGCTTGGATAGAAAAGGCAGACTCCATATGTCATATGAGCTCGTGCTTGTATAGAAACTGTGCCAGTCGTGTGTCTTTTTCTCTTAAATCCATTTTCTGCTCTTCCTTTAAGGAACTACATTTTCAAGGATCCCTTGTCATCTCGATTCCACATAGTTTTAACTATTGTATAGTACTGGCAGAAGACTGGAGGGCAAGAAGAAAGAAGCCAGATATTGGGAAGGAGTAGGGGCATTTCTCCCTCTTGTTCTGTTTCACACAGCACACCCAGCAGTGGCGTCTTCCATGGAACTCTAGATTTTACCATCTCCCTGTCGTGATTCTCACTCCCTGAAGGAGACCCTGGTTCCTATGCTCTGGTAACACCACCAACACCACTGCCTCCCAGTGTCTCTCCAGTCTTAAGAGTGAGCATAGCTTCCAGCTGTTACTAATCTCTTGAGTGTTTCAACCATTCCATTTGGCTTCTCAGATCTTCCCTTCCCTAAGAACAAATTCCCTGAATGAAGCTGCCTCTGTTGAAAGGCTCCAGTGGTTTCTGTCTTCTGATTGGACCATAACAGAGAAATCACCATAATCAGATACCATAATCAGATCTAGGAAGCACAGTTTTTGGATTATTAGCAAAGACGTGTGTGTGTGTGTGTGTGTGCGCGCGCGCGCGTGTGTGTAGTGTGTGTACAATTGTCACTTAATACCTACAGGGAATTCATCTCAGGGCCATCCACGGAAAACAAAATCTGCACACACTGCAGTCCTGTAGTCACCCCTGAGGAACCTGCGTATACAAAAAGTGGGCCCTCCATATTCTTAAGTTTGACATCCCTCGAATACCGTATTTTCCACTCACATCGGGTTGTGAATGTGGAATGCACCCCTAAGCGGGGACCAACTTTTATTGAAAAAAAATCCATATATAAATGGACCCCTGTAGTTTCAAAACTCCGTGTTGCCTAAGGATCAGTATTCGTTACCACACAATTCTCCAGCTCTACTTAATAATTCTCCAGTTTTCATCATTACCTCCTCTAGCGCCACACACAATTCTCTAGCCTTTACTATCACCTCTAGTTTCTACTACCTCTAGCTACATTACTACTCTTCCAGTTCTCATTTCTACGCCTCTTAGTTACATTATCACTTCTCTAGTTTCATCATTACCTTCTCAGTTCCGAGCCGAAAGATTTTTCGACATTTTCGAGTTTTTTGATTTTTCGATGATTTTTGATTTATTGATTCACCACCACCCTCCAGCCCCACCATCACCCTCCAGCCACACCACCACCCCTCCAGCCACATCATCACCCTCCAGCCCCTACCACCAACCCCCAGCCCTCATCATCACCCTCCAGCCATCATCATCACCCTCCAGCCATCATCATCACCCTCCAGCCGTCATCATCACCCTCCAGCCCTCATCATCACCCTCCAGCCCTCATCATCACCCTCCAGCCCCCTCATCACACCCAGCCCTCATCATCACACTCAGCCACCCAACCCTCAACCAAAAGTGATGAAGCTTAACAATGTCTTTCCTAACAAAAAATTAAATATGTTAAAAAAGCAGTAAAGCATGAATACAAAGAAAAACAATACCCTAAAGAACAAAAATGGTATAGTAAGGGCTCTCACACAATGTGGAATGATATCCCTAAAGAGTACATTAGCTGAAGAAAAAGGGAGAATATTGGGGGTTAAGAGGTATTAGAAAGAAAAGATATATCAAGATAAGATGCATACAAATTGTGCTACATAAAATCTGAAGAAATTGGGTTATTATCCTGCTTAGCCAAGTATAGATCTGTGAGGTGAGGGGAGGTAGGACTCGAGGGGAGGGGAGAGAGAGGGAAAGAACTATACTAGAAAACAGGAGAAAAGGAGACTATTTTTTTAATTTAAGAGAAACAAGCATATTAAATATAAGTCTCTGCTGACATAATTGGGCAAATAAAGCCTGTGTAGATACGACTTTTCTCAAGGGCCAAAAACTGTAATGCCGTGTTTCTCATTGAGTTCACCTGAGGTGATTCATTAGAGTCACTTATGGTGCCTTAAAAATGAAATAAAATAAAAACAAATTCCTGGACCCACCACTCTAGAATTATTAAAACAAACTCTCTAGAGGATGATGCTTTCAAATCGATTTTTTAAAGAAAACAATGGAGGAAATTTAGAGTTCTCAAAGTTAGAGAACCCCAGGTGAGAAAGGTACCTGCAAGACTTCCAAGGGAGGGCAAATACTAGCAGAGGTGAATGATCTCATGATATCCAACCAGCAGTAGAGGCAATCTTCATTAAGAGAAATGGGAAACATTTTTCTCGTTTTAGAGATCTCAAGATCTAGAAGAAACATTTCACAATAAATATTTGGGGATAGTTTGGACACTGACAGTGGAAAGTCGCTTCCAACAGACCTGGGTAAGCCTTCTGTTTGAGGACTGATATAGTTTGGCTGTGTCCCCACCTAAATCTCATCTCGAATTGTAGCTCCCACAATTCTCATGTGTTGGGGGAGGGACCTGGTGGGAGGTTATTTAATCATGGAGGCAGTTTCTCCCATACTGCTCTCATGGTAGTGAATACGTCTCATGAGATCTGATGGTTTTATAAGGGGTTTCCCTTTTTGCTTGCTAATTTTCTCTCTTACCTGCCCCCATGTAAGACGTGCCTTTCACCTTCCATCATGATTGTGAGGCCTCCCCAGTCACGTGTAACTGTGAGTCTATTAAACCTCTTTTTCTTTAAATTTTACCCAGTCTCAGGTATATCATTATCAGCAGTGTGAAAATGGACTAATATGAGGACCATCTTGGGAGAATCCTGTCTAATCCTAGAGAAGAATGAAATTTTTATTTCTATGTTTATTTTATTGTTTAGGATGTAAATATACATCTGAATTTCCCGCAACCCTTTTATTTTTTCTGCATTTGTGGTTTTGTCCTGAATTTTAACCAACTTTATTCACTACAGTAGTTTCTTTTAACTCTCAGTTGGAAGGTTCTGGGACATTAAACAAACCAAAACAAAATGAAAAAGTCTCTTTTAAAAATATTATTTTATAGAGCTATTTGCTGCACATATTTTACACACAGCATGATATTACTTCCTCAGGGTTTTTTTTTCTTTCCTTTCTTTCTTTTTTCTTTTCTGTTTGTTTAGCAATAACTAGATAAGCTATCTTTAGGAGACAGCCATAGACACCCAATACTACATGCCCAGCATGTTTGAGAGGGCTTCCAGACCATTTGTGACACCACATAATAATAAAACATTTTCAATAACTGGCACAATTTATTATTATTATTATTATTATACTTTAAGTTCTAGGGTACATGTGCATAACGTGCAGGTTTGTTACATATGTATACTTGTGCCATGTTGGCGTGCTGCACCCATCAACTCGTCATTTACATCAGGTATAACTCCCAGTGCAATCCCTCTCCCCTCCCCCCTCCCCATGATAGGCCCCAGTGTGTGATGTTCCCCTTCCCGAGTCCAAGTGATCTCATTGTTCAGTTCCCACCTATGAGTGAGAACATGTGGTGTTTGGTTTTCTGTTCTTGCGATAGTTTGCTGAGAATGATGGTTTCCAGCTGCATCCATGTCCCTACAAAGGACACGAACTCATCCTTTTTTATTGCTGCATAGTATTCCATGGTGTATATGTGCCACATTTTCTTAATCCAGTCTGTTACTGATGGACATTTGGGTTGATTCCAAGTCTTTGCTATTTTGAATAGTGAACTGGCACAATTTTGAAATGAAAATTGAGCCTGGTGTTAAATTTTAAAAGCGATTTTGTTTGGAAATATTAGTTTAGTCTGCAAAGAAACATCAAAACATACAGCTAAAGGAACTAACAGGCTTGGAACTTTTAGCAATAGACTCTGAACATTTCTCATTCTTTTATTTTTCTTTCCTCCCATTTCTTTCTTCCTTCCTTCCTTCTTTCATTTCTTCCTTCTGATACATATGAAAGATATAATAGTTAGTCAAACAGTCATATTCTCTGCCCTCATTGGGCTATAGTCCAATGAGGTAATCAGAGATTAAGCAAATAATTGCACAAATAAATGTAAAATTTTAAAGAAGATATAAATATAAAAGCATCTGACAAGGAATTTGACATAGTCAGAGGGTCAGATGACAGGTTTCAGTGCCTTTTAGACATCCAAGAAGAAAGGTTACATAGGTGATTGGTTATATGGTTAAAGTCAAAAAATAGATTGTTGAACATTACTGCTGGAAATGTAAATTGGTAAACCCTTATGAAAAACAGTATGCAGGTTGCTCAAACAAATAAAAATAGAACTATCGTATGATCCAGCAATCCCACTACTAGGTATATATCCAAAGGAAACAAAGTCAATACAACAAAGAGATACCTGCAACCCCATGTTCACTGCAGCATTATTCACAGTAACCAAGATATGGAGTCCATCTAAGTGTTCATCAATGGATGAATGGATCAAGAAAATGTTGTACGCATACAATAGAAAACTATTCCCATTGTAAAAAGAAGGAAATCCTGCCATTTGTGATAATATAGATGAACTTTGGGGACAATATGATATGTGAAATAAGCCTGGCACTGAAAGGCAAATACCACATGGTCTCACTTATATGTGGAATCTTTTAAAGTTGAACTTATAAAAGTAAAGTATAATGGTGATTACTGGGGATTTTTCAGAGGGAGGTGAGGGTGTTGGAATGATATTGCTCAAAACTTACAAAACTTTAGTTAGATAGGAATAAGTTCAAGAGGTCTATTGTACAAGATGGTAATTATCATTAATAACAATGCAGTGTGTTCTTGAAAATTGCCAAAAGTAGGTATTGGGTGTTCTTACCACAAAAAAAAATGTTTATGAAGTAATGCATGTGATGATAAACTTAATGTAGCCCCTCCACAAAGTATACATTTTCAAAATATCATGTTTTACATAATAAATATATATAATTTTTACTCAATTTAAAATTTTAACTAATTAATTTTTAAAATAGATGAGTTATAGGTAATGATTGTGGTTCATAGATTGATTACAGCCTAAAACGCTTCTGATCGACAGGTGTTTCCTTTAAACTATGAATGTGGATAGCCTGGATGAAATTCATTCCTTCAAGTAATGATTACTAAGCATGTGGCACTATGGTAGATACACGTGTAGTCTTGGGCATTAGAAAAAAATAAAGATAAAAGAAATATCTTTCTCTTTTATTGAATTAGACTAACCTGGTCATTAGTCTAATTGAAAAAGCAAGATAGATATTCTTGGAACAGTTAAGTAGAAAGCCCTACATAATTCAAAGCCAAAATGAGAATTGAGATAAATGCTGATGGGAAGTCCAAAGCAATCAAAGGCTGCACGCAGAGGGTTAGGAATGGAGAAGGGAGAAAGGGAAGAGAAAACGCTTCCAGTGAGGAAATAACTATAGCAAAGCACATATCTGCATAGAAAGTAGAGCACCTGGAAAGACAGTGGTAGCTAAGTCAATTAGGTTAGAGAGTTCGTAGAGATGTTGCTGGAGCCAACATCAAAGGGTAGGGTCTGTGTATGCATATAGGTGTCTAGGTGTATGGGCATATACATGTGTGTATTAGGCTGAAGCAAAAGTAATTGTGGTTTTTGCCGTACTTTTAATGGCAAAACTGCAATAACCTTTGCACCAACCTAATAAATATATATGTACATCATGTATACGTATTATCTGTTAATTAGTATGTAAGATCCAAAATACTTTAAAAATGTAGCCAAGACTGAGACTCATAGGTTGAGAATAGGTAAGAATTTGAGTCAAACTTAAGAGAATTTAGAAATTGAGAAGATAAATAAGACTGAATAGCTCACCACACAAACGCACACCCTCTCTCTTGGTGTTCTCCATCTCCCTTTGCCCACCACTACGGGCAAAGAGAAGAAAGCTATTGTTTATTATCACTGACTGTCATTTAAGTCACCTCAAAGGCTTAGAAAAAGCTACCAGTAGTTCGAATGTCCTAATATCTGCTATTTTGTTGTTTTTGTTGTTATTTTTTGTTTGTTTGTTTGTTGGTTGGTTGTGTTGTTGTTTTGTTTTGTTTTGTTTTGTTGTTTTGTTTTTTCCTGTCTCAGGTTTCTTTGTACAAATAGCACAGGAGAACCCCAGCCCCAGGCAGATGGTAGCCCGGGGTCTCACACCAGTCCTTCTGTCCTCACGTTGGCAAACAGAGATATCTACTCTGAAGCCTTTGTAGGGGCCTGGGCACCTTTGGGAGCCTGAACTGGAACTGAAGCTGGAGCTGCAGCCAGGGCCTTGGTTTGATCCCTGGCCATGGCCTTTGGCTGGCACAGCCTGAGCTCCTTGGCAATGCGGGCACGAGCACACTTCCCAAGCTTGGAGTGGGCAATGTAGGCAAGTCGATCTGGCTTGCAGCTGACACCTTTTGGGATCTTGGGCTTAACCTCTTTGGGCTTTACAAGGATCTTGATAACCTCAGAGCGTGCACTTATGGCCTTGGCATTGTTGGCCTGCATCTTCTTTAGGCCCTTCTTCTTGTGCTTCTTGGCAAAGTGCATGTTCCTGAGGAACCTGGGGTCTACCCCCTTAAGAGAGTCATATCTTTGTGATCAGGGTTTCTTGATAACATTTCTGTGCCATTTTCGGGACTGGTTGTGTGTGGTGTGGTTCTTGGACTTGGACATGTCTGCACCTTTGAGACAGGGTCTCACTCTGTCACCCAGGCTGGCATGCAGTGGTGTGATCTGGGTTCACTGCAACCTCCACCTTCCAGTTCAAGTGATTCTCCCACCTCAGTCTCCCAAGTAGCTGGGATTACAGGCGCGCCATCACGCCTGGTTAATTTTTGTATTTTTTGGTGGAGACGGGGTTTCACCATGTTGCCCAGGCTGGTCTCGAACTCCTGACCTCAAGTGATCTGCACGACTCAGCCTCCCAAAGTGCGTGGATTACAGGTGTGAGCCACCGTGCCCAGAGTGCTGTTTAGTTTTAACTTAACCTTATAAAGAAGAGGGAAATCTCATCACTCTCTATATATGCCTGAAAAAAATGGAAAAAGAATAAATATGTAGGTAGTACCTATGAGCAACACCATCCAGCCACTGCCAAATGAAGAATAAAATCTTGGAAACGCATCTAGTTGTATTAAAATGCCTTTGTCATTATAGAAATAATCCATCACTAGGGAATGTCTTTTGACATCATAAGTAGAAAATGAAAATGCATTAGCTTTGTTGATAGCTCTTAAAATATGAGCTCTTTTGTGATTGTATTGCCTGCCACCACCCCTCTCAGGCTATAACCAGCTCAAATTATCACAGAAGTAAACAAGGTAGAAGGCTTTTCTTAAACAAATGATTCTTGAAAATACACTTAAGTAATTGTACTTAAGTACAACTTCTTAATTTTTGTCTTTTTCTTTGTTGCATTAATCAGCCCCTTTCCCTTTGTTTCACAATAAAGAACCAACCTTACAAAAAAAGAAAAGATGCAAACGCTTAGAAAAAGCAGAATAATCTCTCTGAGCAGAGGCTCTTCCTCTGCAAGACAAGGGCCATGTGTCCTGGTACTGGTCCAGTGTCTATCACAACCAGGTGGAGCTCCAAGCATCTCATGTCTAGCACCTCACTCACTGCTTACCACTATGAAGTGGCCATCCTCCTGTTCCAGGTTGGACCACTGGCCTATAGTCAGATGGTCCCAAAGCTCCTGAGGGACAAAATAAAGATTCAAAGGCAGGCACTTTGGCACCAGTATCTGTGCTATTAGCCACTAAGTTACACTGTCCTATAAAACATGCCAAACCTAGCTCCTAGGATTCTCCTGCAGTCCAAATGAGACAAATTATATAAAGCATTTAATACTTTTTAAGCAGTTATAAAAAGTAAGTCAATAATTTGATGATCCCGGGGGGAGTGAAACATCCTAGGCTAATATTACTGATGACTTATTATCCCAAGATTTTCGCTAAAACGTTGTCTAATTTGGCATGTCAGATAATTGTGCAGAAAAAAGGAGGGTTCTGCATGTGTCATGGTCCCATAAAATATTATTACTGACATTGTGTCTCACCATGAGTAAAATAAAGTCTTGATAATATGCAATGGGGTGTTCTAATTAAAATTATGCGTAAAAACTATAACACTTTTGAAATGTTGTCATACAATTTCAGAATATAAAATTATTATTTAAACTCATTCTATATTTTAGGTTAGGTATGTATTATATTTAGTGCACTGTCATTTCCTGAAAAATTCTGAATTATTTTTGAATATAATTCATTTGAAAAACTATACTGTTGGGATTATCAAAACTAATTGTTTAATCTTAAACCTAGGTTTAATCTATCAGTTAAGAAACACAAGCACTCAAATGTGTACTTTTATCATTACTCCTTTCCCATCATTTTTCCTCATTTGCTTATAAATCACAAGAATATTATAGAATCATAAGACAATCTAAATGTTAGAAATTGTTCTATGTTAATGTAAAGCATCACAATTTTCATTATCATTATTATTAATATATAATATAATTATACATTATATATAATTTGATATCTATGAAACTGTCATTCTTGGGTTTCAGAACCTTTTTATTTTTTTCATTTATGTAATGTTTTAGAAAAATATTTTATTTTCTTCTCTTGCTAGAATCTACTTAAATCCATCAAAGTGACTTGTACTTGGTTAATCGTTAGTGTAGTAAGCAAGAACTTTGTGTGAAAAGTTGTGGAATGCCTAATGTTATGCAATCAAAAGGCCACCTCATGCAATGTGGCAACACTGACAAAAATCTTAAAGGTGTATCATCCTAAATCCCCTCCTGGGAAGTTCTTACCTAGGTCTTTTCCCTCCATCAGTGAGATCCTTGGGTAATCACAAACATCTAAGAAACTGAATAACCCAAAATTCTAACACACTGATTATTTGAAAGGATATGGTATATAATAATTGTTTCAAGAGTTGAATATTGATATTTATATTTAGATCAATATCATAATAAATACAAATAAATATTGATATTCTAATATTTATTGTATGTAAGATATTTAAAAAGATGAAGTAGTACTTAAATGGATTAAGTGCTAACTATGTGTCAGCTACTCTACTAAGGGTTTCGTATACATTACAGTCAGAAAGAAAGAAAGCATACTCGGTTGAACATACAAGGTGTTTATGTGGAGCCAGGGATTAGGTGGTGATATCATTTGGATGGGTATCCCTGCCCAAAACCATATTGAACATAATCCCCAGTGTAGGAGGTGGGGCTGGTGGGAAGTGACTGGATCATGGGGATGGATTTCTCCTGAATGATTTAGCACCATCCCTTTGGTACTGTCCTCGGGTAGTGAGTTCTCTCAAGATCTAGTTGTTTAAAAGTGTGTGGCACCTCCCTTCTATTCCCACCCCCAGCCCTGGCCTGTGTTTCACTCCTGCTCTGCCCATATGATGTGTCTGCTCCTCCTTCGCCTTCTGCCATGATTGTAAGTTCCTTGAGGCCTCCCCAGAAGCTGAGCAAATGCCAGCATCAATCTTCCTATACAGCCTGCAGAACCATGAGCCAATTAAACCTCTTTTCTTTATAAATGACCCAGTCTCAGGTATTTATTTACAGCAGTGTGAGAACAAGTAATACAGATGGGATATTAGGAACCTGAGTCAAATTTTATAGTACTCAATGATATTTCATTCTCGGAAGCTAAGAATGCTCTATTTGGCTTTTTCCCCCTGAGGTTAATGATGAATAATAGGGTAGAAATGAAAGTCACTTTATTAACAGCAGGCCACCATCTGATACACTCCCACAGCAGAATTCCTGGTGAAGTTGGACAGGAGCCCACAGCTCAGTCTAGAAGTCTAACAAAGCCACAGTTTCCCCCTAGATTCCTGGATTGCTGTAATGGCGGGTACAGTAAAGCACAGATATGAAAAAAGGAGAGAGAAGAGAGGGAACAGGCTCCAAGGGAAATAGCCGAGTCACCACTCTCACAGAGAATCAGCCAAAGACACAGAGATGAGTCACTTCCACGTGACATGGCAAAGGATAACATTCATGAAAATATAAATGTATGACATGTAGTTAAAAAAGGCAAAATTTTCCAGATATCCTTTGTTATTTGCATCTATTCAGGACTATGTGTGGACAGTGGGATTATGGGTATTTTTAACTTTCTTAATTAATTTATTTGCTAATTTTCTTATCATGAAATTGTAGTGATTTGAATTGAGAATCAATCTTTTTAACCTGAATCTTTTTTCAGAAAGCCATTGAACAATTTAGATGTCTCTTGGAAGTTTATGTTTGTTTTATCTAAATAGGCTCTGTGGGAAGCCCTAGGCCAGATATTTAATTCATGTAGTACTTATGATAATTTGTGCAGTTATAATCTTAATTATTAATTGTACCCTGCTTATGTTCACAAGGCACACGTCCCATTTGCCCCACCTTAAGGGAATGATGGATAAATTTTGTTTGTAGGCTCCATTGAATTCTTGTAGTTATCACATTAATACCAACATCATCATCATCATTATCATAAGTAATTAAGTGTACTTATGCACTGATCCCTCTCTAGATATTTTACACAGATCTCATCAATCCTTGAAATAATCCTATGCAGTATGTTGCAGGATCGACCCCCTTTCAAAGATAAGAAAATTGAATCGAAGAGAGGTTAAATACCTTGATTTTCTAGATCACATGGTTAGAAAATCGTGGAACCAGGATCTGATCCCAGATAACAGATTTCAGAGCCCAAGTTCCCAACCTCTTTGTTTTGCTTCTCTGAAGCACATGGACAAAAAGGAGAGCTGGGAATAATGAAAGTTAATGTAAAGTTCACACACCTAGAACCAAGCAGAAATGAGCATTGTTTTTCCTCCATCTGCATGCTAGAATTCTAATTGATGTGCTGTATGTCTTTCCCAGCATGACTACCTCACAGTATGCACCATAAATCTTGCCCTAGAGGTGTTCTACTGGGTCACATTTATCCATCAGTCCAAACGGCAAATGGGTTAAAGAATACTTTGAGTCCTTGCATATAAACTTTATGTATGGTATAAGAAGAAATATAATAAAAAGTCCAAATCTACTTTCAATTGAGGACAGAGGTAGAGTCCATAGTCACTGAGACTTTAGGACAGCTCCTGTCTTCACAGCTCAGGTTCTATCCTCCTCCGTCTAGCTCCACTTACCTTTCCCAACTTGGATGCCATTTTAACAGTCAACTACTACCAGTCAGAAATTCTTCCATGCCCACCTTACTATTTACCAACTGTGGGAAAAGCTGACCACCTATTCCTGCTAATTTCCCGTTTCTGCCTATGAGCTGCCAATAATTACAAGAAAAGAAATAAAACCATGACAATTGGCTTGACTATAAATGTTCATTGTCTGTTTCAATTCAGCCTTTCTGTACCACTCAGTAGCAATTTTCATTTAGTTCTGCTTTATTCCTCTTTCCTGCAGTGGCTGATACTGCAAAACTTTCCCCCCCTCCATCCTTCCATCTCTATTCTTCCCTCACAATCATCAGATTGTCTGCATCTTGTTCTTCTTAGAAGATTAAGACTGTCAGATTTGAGTTTCCTCCATTTCCACCCCAGATTATGAAAACCTCTCTTATCCTCAATCTCTAGGTATTCTCATTCCTACTCTTAAAAAATCATATCTGCCCTCTTGACTACAGCAATCCCTTCTCATTGAGCTCTTTGGCCCTCATCTTCCTGCATTTTCTTACTTCATTCTTTATACTTTTCATCTTGGAAATAGGCATTATATCCTTCTTCACTTATGCATTTGAAATTTGGTCATGATTTCCTGCTATTTAAATAAAATAAGGGTTACCAGCTTTCCAGCTTTCCGTATCAGAGTCTTAATATCTTTTTCTCCCCATCTCTCTTGGTCAACCAATTCCTTATCACTTTCATTCATTCAACAAATATGTATGTGCAGTCCTAGTATCTGGCTCTATCCTAGTAAATGAAATAGGCAAAAAACTCTGTCTCTTGGAGCTTACATTCTAAAGAAAAACAGGCAATAAAATAGATTAAAAGTAAAATATGCTCAATGTTAGATCATGCAAGAGAGAAAATTAAATCAGGGAAGGGAGATATAAAATGTCAGGGGATAACAAGTTGAAGTGATGGAGAGGGTGAAAGAGAAGTGTAGCAGTCTGGAGGACATGAGAGAATTTGCTGAGTAAACATTTGGGGCACTCATGCGCCAGGTAGAGGGAACATTTGGGGCACTCATGCGCCAGGTAGAGGGAACAGCAAGAACAAAATACTGAAGGCTGGATTATACCTGATGTATACCAAGAATACCAAAAAGGCCATGTAGCTGGAATAGAATGTACAAAGGAGAGACTGTCAAGAGACAGGATCAGAAAGGTATCATGGAATCATATCTAGTAGGGCTTTTGTAGGTCACTATACAAACCCACTTCCTTTATGAAAATATGTTTCAGTTAGGTTAGAGAATTGATCCAAGATAAGAGTGCATTCTGCAAAACAGGGAATTATTTTTGTACATATAACATAAAGTTCAAATAAAAGCAGTCCAGAACTGGTATGACCATCATGATCTAATCTCCATTTAAGTATCTGTTCTGCTTTCATCAGCTTGTGGCTTTTATTCTCAAGATTACTTCATAGTAACAAAATGGATGCTGGAACACCGGTCGTATGCCTGCATTCCAGCTGAGTAAGCCCCTTTAAAGGGGAATTCTCAAAAACCACCACCTAATATATGGTCTTATATTTTATTGTCTATTCCTGATTATAATAGGAGTTACAAAATCATAAATTTTAGCTAAACACATTGCCATCTCCTATTTGGGGAGAGAGGAGGTTGAATAGGCAACTAGTTGCCGTAGATAATTAAAATTGTTACAGCTTATAACCAGAAAACAAGGAATATAGATACATTTAAAGGTGTAAGTCTAAATTTGGAAGGCACTTTGTCCACAAAAATAAATACTATAAGAATGCTATTAAAAGTAAATATGTAAACTAACTTTTCAAACTGTTTTAGTGAGTATTCCATCAGTGGGAAATTTTTAAAGAACCCTGGAAAAGCTCTTTTAATTATGATATGCGAATGCAGAAAACATTACTCTCAAAGAGAATTATAAGCAAAGAGACACTCAAGACAGGCATGGGTCTACTCCATTCTTATTACGGCACAGAAATTCAATTACGGTAAACCATTCCACAAATTATCTACCAAATTGATATTCTCTGAAACACTCGTGTCAACAAATCCTCAGGAAGAATGATTAGGCTTGAGCATCACTTTACCAACTTTAAATGTTACCCACATACACATCTGGGAGTGCCATACAGAGCTCAGGAGAGAGAGAATAGATACAAAATATAAACTAAACAATCATAAAATTTTAAAAATGTAAAGGCAAAATTAAAAGAAGGGGATATCATTCAGTATATCTGCTGGCATGTTAAGTAGAGAAAGGAGGGAGGTAGATTTGTTATTTTAAATTCTTTTTAAATAAGAAAAATCATAGATTTTAGGCTTTATCCCTGAAATCCTCTGTGAAGTTCACAAAATCTTCCTATTGAGGTCCTTAACATTCCCATTTCCAGAGATGATTTATTCTACAAAATTATTTCAGATCCTGTAAGGTGGTTTTTCAGCAACCAGATGGTATACGACCTTCCAATGCAGAAGTTTCATCTCTACCTTCAGGAAGCAGTAACCCAGAGTCATTCTCTATGGGTGCTAAATGAACATTAATTAATGATGAATGGGGGATGCTTTACCATCTGTTCAGTACTGATTCAAAATATACTGTTGTTACTTAATTGGTTTAGTTTTAGTCCTGTAGTTTCAGCTGGATGAACACTAATGGCTGGAACTATGAGATGCCTTGGCAAATCATAACTCCCATTTTGAATTCCTTGTCTGGAGGGGTGGCTAATTATTGAATGATAAGTAATCCAAATAGAAATGAAAGGTCCTTTCTAACACTTGGTTTTCTTAAAATGATAAGGCATCCTTCAGTAGAATCATTCAAGTCATGGATAACAAGTGATAGCCAGGAAGACTAGGAGTTAATGCAATGAATTACAAGAAAAAAAATGTAAAACAAGGGAAAATAAAACAAATGGGATTCACATATGTAATAACTAGCACAACATCATTTTTGTTGTCATTAAACAAACCCTCAGCACTTCCTAGCACATATCAAAGTTGCTGCACTCTGCTACTCTCTGGAGAGAGGTACTGTGATATGCTTTGCCAAGTCAGTCATTTCATATTAATAATATGATAGCCATTTCTTTACAAAGGAGAAATTGAGATTTTTTAAAAAATTACTTAAGGCAATAGATTTCTGAGACGTTACATTAGATATTTTCAAACTTTCAAATTAGAATAAAAAATAAGTAATTGGGTATGGCAGGGAAAGTCGTGGTTCAATTTTAGTATATTTTCTTGAGTCCCTGGATTTCTTGCTAGAATGACTTATTGATAGCCCAAATAAAGTGTTGCACTTTGTGCAATTTTCCTAGTCTGCTTTCAGCTGCTCCAACACAATATAACCATTTCAGATATTTGATGACATCAGATTTAAAAGACAATTTAAATCATACATTTAAAAAGCACTTTCAGATTAGCAGAGTACACTGCAGAGGCCAATTGCCAACTTTCAAATCCCAATTTCACCATGTACCCAGTGTGTGCCCTTGGCACACCTTCTTCCCTCTACAAGCCTCAGTTCTAGAAGAAAGTTAAGTATTTTTTTTTAAATCTATATCATAAAGTTGTTTTGCATATCACATCAAATAATGCATGTAAGGTGGTATGGTTTGGCTCTGTGTCCCCACTCAAACCTCACTTTGAATTGTAATAATCCCCACATGTCAAGGGTGAGGCCAGTTGGAAATAATTGAATCAGGGGGTCAGTTTCTTCCATACTGTTCTCATGGCAGTGAATAAGTCTCATGAGATCTGATGATTTTATAAATGGGAGTTCTTCTGCACATACTCTCTTGCCAGCCGCCATGTAAGATGTGCCTTTGCTCCGCCTTTGCCTTCCACCATGACTGAGGCCTCCCTTGCTACATGAAACTATGAGTCCATTGAACTTCTTTTTCTTTAAAATTACCCAGTCTCGGGTATGTCTTTATCAGCACCATGAGAACAGACTAATACATAGGTTTTGGTATGGACCTGAGTATATTAGGGTTCTCCAGAGAAACAGAACCAATAGGATACATATAGGAAGAGATTTCATGTGAAAGATTGGATCACATGACTATGGAAGCTAAGAAGCCTCACTCTGCTATCTGCAAGCTGCTGAAGGCCCAGAAAAGCCAGTGTTGTGGGTCATCCAAGCCTAAAGACCTGAGAACCAGGGGAACCAGTAGTGTAAGTCTCAGTCCAAGTCTGAAAGTTCTAGAACCAGGACCACTGATACCCAAGTACAGGAGAAGATGGATATTCCTGCTCAAAAAGAGACAGTGAATTTGTCATTTCAATGCCTTTGTGCTTTATTCAGCCCTCAACAAATTGGGTGGTGTCCACGCACACTGGTAAAGATCTTCATTACTCAGTCTACCCCTGCAAATGCTCTTCTTTCCCAGAAACACCCTCAAGAACACACCCAGAAACCATGTTTTACCAGTTTTCTGTGCATCTCTTAATCCAGTCAAGTTGACACACAACATTTAGCCATCACACTAGGACTTGACATATTTTCAATAAATGCACATCATGCATATTATATAGAAATTTCCAACTACACCACTTGTCCTATGGGAGGCATCCTCCGAAGGGTCATTGGTACATGGTCACCATGACATGGACCTAGGCCACGGAGGATTTAACCGGGGGAGAAAGAATGAATGAGGAGAGAACTGGTAGAAGTATGGAATAGTTTACCTTCTTTTGACCACAGGAGGGAGGTAGAAATTTGGCTGCACCACAGGCTCTGAAGTCAGATGCCTGGTTTGAATTTTAGCGCCATCACTTATTGGCTTTGTGATGTTGAACTGATTGACCTAGAGTTTCTGTCCTTCAGTTTCTTCATCTATAAATTGGAAATAATTACAATACTAATCCTAACTGATTGAGTTGTTATGCAGAATGCTCAAACCAGTGTCTGGTATAAGATGAGCACTAAAAACTCTCCACAGTAGCTCTTTGAATTATTATGAATTAGAGTTAGATGTCAGTCAGGAAAACAGAACCACTAAAATGCTATGGTAATAAGAGGCTTGCTATAGCAATTAGAGCACACACAAATGTAGGAAGAGTTGGGGAAGTAAAGGTCTGGAAGATGGAGATGGAGAATCAGAATAAGCCACTAACCATATTGGTCAGAAGGAATGTTGTCTGGTGCTTGGTTTTCGCATTGGAGCTGTTTGTTGGTGGGGCCAGGAGTTGGAAGCTAGAAGCTGAGGCCTGCTAGGTGCAGCTGCATTGGTCTGTCACTGTGTTGGCTTCCATGGCTTTCTGAGAGTAATGGCTTCTGGTCACTTCCATTTTCTAAATGTCCATCCTAGAATCATAAGGGGAAGGGGACTCTGGGAAACATAGTTCACAGACATCGATGAGTTCAGTAACTCCAAGTTGACAACGTGCAATCAAGCAGAGAGGTCTTGTTTTGGCTTGGGTTCTCTTAAAAACAGAACCTCAGGTAAGGGTCTGAGTGTGAATAGCTTATTTTAGAAGTGATCCCAGAAGCACTGGTAGAGGAGGAAAGAGAGAGACAGGAAGGAAAGGAAGCCAGTACGGAGTGAGTGGTTGCAGGCTAAGCCCACCGGCAACTCAGGTTCAACCCTGCTGGGGTCATCTGGGGAGCTGTGCGAGCAGAGGGTAAGAAAAGTCACACCTAAGTCTAGAAAACCTCCAAGTCCACATTCTTTCTTAAATATCTACATTTTAAACGCTGTAATCTATATTTTAAATATCTACATTTTAAACGCTGTGGAGTTCTCTCAAGGCCTGGGGTTGAGAGGAGTAATAAACCAAAAAAAATTGGAAAATTCTTCCTTCCTTCATGACGCAGTTAGAAGTTAGTTGAATAGTCCCAGAAAATTATGGTCTACCATTCAATAACTGTAATAAACAGATTCAAACATCTCCAAATCCCTATTTCTTCCTGAAATCACTACTGATCCTTCAAAATCTAGTACAAATGACTCCTCACTGCACACCCCTCCCCTGACAGAATAAATACCACTCTCACAATATTCAAAACCTGTATCTATTTTACAACTTACTTTGTGCATTACAATTATTTCTATTTCTGGATGTCTCCCCCACCAATCTTGGAGCATCTTAATGGCCGATGTTGTGTCTTAGTCAGGACTGTATCTTCAGCACCTAGGACAGTGCATTTTGAGCCTGAAGGATGCTTAGGAACTGTTTGTTGAATGAAATGGACAGATGAATAAATGAATGAATGAACAAACCAGTGAACAAGTGAAATATTTTGTGATCCACCACTATCACTATTGTACAATAATATAATGTCAGGAATGGAATTCCCCAAGATGGAAGTCTTTTCTGCTCAGTTGAAATTAAACAGTCAACAGCTCAAAATATACATTTCAATTTGCATCCTAGAATATGTATAGCTTTAAAAAATAAATAATAGCAGCTTTTATTTACAGAATAAATGCTTACTCTGTGCTAAACGCTATGCTATGCTATACCGTTTGGGTACATCATCAGTGTTAATCCTGATAAAAGTGTAAAGAAGTGTAAAGAATATTGTTATTCCCATTTCCATATGTACTGTCACTTAGACTAAACATTATGGGAAAAAAAAAATTATGCCATGAGCACATTGCACAGCTAGGATTTAAACCTCAGCCTGCCTGATTCTAAACTTTATGCTCCTCACCTCTACTCTGTAATACCTTTAAAAATGTTACAAATAAATCAAGGTATGTGGTTATTCAATGTGGAAGAAAATAATAAAACAGTTCCAAAAGCTTACTGTTTTGCTTTAGTTTCTACCTCTATTTGTTCAGTGCTTCAGGGTGTGTGTACCTTTGATAACTATTTTACTGGGGGACATTTAAAGTGACTCTATAAAGAAGCCCTTTTATCACTGCAGCATGTAGGTTTGGCAGTGGTTCCAGTTTCTTTGATGAAGCTGTTTCATCTGCGATTTCTTTGCATTTAATGTGCAAGTGTGTTTTACACTGTGTCCAACCATTCTGGTGGTAGCATATGGTTAGCTTTGTTAATTGGGCTTTTTGTTATGCTGTGTCTGCAAAGCTCCTTTTAATTTATATTCAAATGTTTGTCATTCTCTGGCAGTCTGTTTTGTGATGTCTGTGTTTGTTTTGTGACCCATGACTATAGCATGTTTTTCAATCTACATTCTGGCAGATTATTAAAATATGCCCACCATGTGCTGGCTATATACTACAATATAACTCCTGCTCTATTTCCTTAATTAGATAACAAAGTTGGAGGGGGACGGTTTTGGCTTCTTCTAGGCAACTACGTTGTTAGGAATGATATAGATGGGATGAAAGTTGGTTTCTTTGTCAAAGACAGAATGCTAGATGATTCAGGTATTCATAAAAGCCTATTGATATGGTTTGCTCTTTGTCCCCACCCAAATCTCATCTTGAATTGTAATTCCCACAATTTCCATGTGTTGTAGGAGAAACCCAGTGGGATGTGATTGAATTATGGGAGCAGGTCCTTCCTGCACTGTTCTCGGGACAGTGAAAGAGTCTCATGAGATCTAACGGTTTAAAAAAAAAATGGGTGTTTGCCTGCACAATCTCTCTCTTTGCCTGCTGCCATCCACATAAGATGTGATTTGCTTCTGCCTGCCTTCCACTATGATTGTGAGGCTTCCCCAGCCATGTGGAAATGTAAGCCCAATTAAACCTCTTTCTTTTGTAAATTGCCCAGTCCAGGTATGTCTTTATCAGCAGTGTTAAAATAAACTAATACAGTAAATTGGTAGAGTGGGGTGCTGCTGAAAAGATACCCAAAATGGGAACTGGGTAACAGGCAGAAGCTGGAGCAATTTGGAGGGCTCAGAAGAAGACAAGGAAATGTGGGAAAGTTTGGAACTTCCTAGAGACCTGTTGAATGACTTTGAACAGCAGTCAAATGGTGATACGGACAATAAGGTCCAGGCTGAGTTGGTCTCAAATGGAGATGAGGAACTTGCTGGGAACTGGAACAAATGTAACTGACTCTTGTTATGTTTTAGCAAAGAGACTGGTGGCATGTGCAACTTTAAACTTGAGAGAGATGATTTAGGGTATCCGGCAGAAGAAACTTCTAAGCAGCAAAGCATTCAAGAGGTGACTTGGGTGCTGTTAAAGGCATTCAGTTTTAAAACAGAAGCAGAGCATAAAAACTTGAAAAATTTGTAGCCTGACAATGTGATAGAAAAGAAAAACTCATTTTCTGAGAAGAAATTCAAGCCAGCTGCAGAAATTTGCATAAGTAACAAGGAGCAGAACATTAATCCCCAAGACAATAAGGAAAATGTCTCCAGGGCATGTCAGAGGTCTTTACAGCAGTCCTACCCACCACAGACCTGGGGACCTAGGAGAAAATAGTTTGTGGGCCAGGCCCATGGTCCCTGTGCTGTGTGCAGCCTAGAGACTTGGTGCCTTGCATCCCAGCTGCTCCAGCCATGGCTGAAAAGGACCAATGGAGAGCTCGGGCTGTGGCTTCAGAGGGTGCAAGCTCCAAACCTTGGCAGCTTCCATGTGGTGTTGAGTCTGTGAGTGCACAATAGTCAATAACTGGGGTTTGAGAATCTCCACCTAGATTTCAGAGGACATAGGGAAATGCCTGGATGCTTAGCCAGAAGTTTGCTGCAGGGGCAGGGCGCTAATGGAAAATCTCTGGTAGGGCAGTGCTGAAGGGAAATGTGGGGTCAGAGCTCCCACACAGAGTCCCTACTTGGGCACTGCCTAGTGGAGCTGTGAGAAGAGGGCCACTGTCCTCCAGACCCCAGAATGGTAGATCCACTGACAGCTTGCACCATTTGATTGGAAAAGGTGCAGACACTCCATGCTAGCCCATGAAAGCAGCCAGGAAGGAGGCTGTACCCTCCAAAGCCACAGGGGTGGAACTGCCCAAGACCATGGGAACCCACCTCTTGCATCAGCATAACCTGGATATGAGATATTAAGTCAAAGGAGATCATTTTGGAGCTTTAAGATTTGCCTGTTCCACTGGATTTTGGACTTGCATGGGGCCTGTACACTCTGTTTTGGCCAATTTTTCCCATTTGAAATGGATGTGTTTACCCAATGCCTGTACCCTCATTGTATCTAGGAAGTAACTAACTTGCTTTTGATTTTACAGGCTCACAGACAGAAGGGACTTGCCTTGTGTCTGATGAGACTTTGGACTGTGGACTTTTGAGTTAGTGCTGAAATTAGCTGAAACTTTGGGGGATCGTTGGGAAAGCATGATTGTTTTGAAATGTGAGGACATGAGATTTGGGAGGGGCCAGGGATGGATTGATATGGTTTGGCTCTGTGTCCCCACCCAAATCTCATCTTGAATTGTAACTCCCACAATTCCTATGTGTAATAGGAGGAAACCACTGGGAGGTGATTGAATTATGGGGTGGGTCTTTCCTGTGCTGTTCTCTTCATGGTGAATGAGTCTCACAAGATCTGACAGTTTTAAAAAATCAGGAGTTTTGCCTGCACAAGATCTCCCTGCCTGCTGCCAGTCGTGTAAGATATGACTTGCTCCTCCTTGCCTTTCACTATGATTGTGAGGCTTCCCCAGCCACTTGGAACTGTATCTCCCATTAAATCTCTTTCTTTTGTAAATTGCCCAGTCTCAGGTATGTCTTTATCAGCAATGTGAAAATGGACTAATACACCTACCATTTGAAAGGTACTGTTCAGGATCCAGGATAGTAAAAGAAAAGAAGGTAGATATATCACCAGAAATGATACTAAGCCCAGATTCTTAAATCTAACTGCCTGAGTTCAAATCCCAGTTCCACTACTCAACAGCTGTGTGACCTTGGACAAAATACTTCACCTCTTTATGCCTAAATTTTCATTCTATTAAGGTAGATGATAATGGTAATATCTACCTCATAGGATAAGTGGAAAGATTAATGAGCTAATACCTATAAAGTACTTAGAATAATGGACACAGTAACACTCAAAAAATGTTAACTACTGTCACTATTATTATTTTTTACAGTTGCTAATAAAGGTAAGAATCCGGTTAGCACAGGGGGTGCTATGAAGCAGAAATAAGAAGCCAAAATCAATTTATTTAAACTACATTCTTCAGCAAATTAATAAATTTACAGAAAAAAAGGTTTCATGGTTGCAAATGGACTGGAGATGCTGAGATGACTGCACACATCACAGAGCCTGCATTAGGCTGATGTGCATTGTGACTTGCTGAAAGAAAAGAGGACATACAGCTTCAAAACTTATTAAATACAGGACTCGCATCTAGATGAGCATCTCAAGGGACTAGTTTCCACAGAAAATCCTTTGGGAAGTTCTTGTGTAAAAGTTCAGGACAATCACAACTAGCAATTCAAGTGCTGCAATTAGAGGAAAGTTAACATTAAGGGTATCACCCATATTTCTAAATGTTTATGGTTGAATTCCTGGAAATATGTGGAAATTACAATTATGCAATTATGTGATGCCACACACAGCTTATCACAAAGCAATTTTTGGTGTCAACATCGGAGACCAGATCCTATGGCATTTTTGGTATTCTGTCCTTTGATGGAATGAAAGAACATAGAGAATTTTGTCTCCAATTTTGCTCCTTGCAGAGAATGCAAAAATATATTGGTTTGTTTGTTTGTCCTACAATTTATCAAATGCTTCTCTAATTGCAGGAGAATTGGGAAATAAAGACAGAGGATTAAGAGGAGACCTACAGGAATGAAGTAACAATAGACAGAAAGACAGAAAGTAATAGTGTCTGGCAGACATCACTATAGAAGCATTACCCCTCAGTTCAGGAACTCTTGCATTTGGCTTTAAAAAAAAAAAAAAGGTTTATGTGGAAATATTTGAGGAGTTTTTATGTACATACAATACAATCCTTAAACATTCTTTCTACACTCTTCTAGATGCTAGAGGGAAATAAGGAGCCTGGTAAACACGGTCCTATGACTGCTCTCACAGGTAATCACACTGTGAATTTTAAGTCATAACTCTGAGCAGAATAAATTAGGAGCTGTGAGAACATAGGGATGAGTCACTTAATTCAAGCTGGCTGGGAGAAAAGTGGGGATTCCTTCTAGAGAAATGGGAGCTAAGATGAGAAGTGAGGATGCATAGAAGTGAGCAAGATCATGGGGTGTGGAAGGAAGAAGCAAGGGTTATAAAAGAGAAAAGCCTCTGTGCAAAAGAAAGAGCAGGGCTGAACAAAAGATAAATAGGATCACTATGATTGCAGAGAAGAATGAGGAGAGATGGGGCCGGGCATGATGAGTCACACCTGTAATCCCAGCACTTTGGGAAGCCGAGGGAGTTGGATTACTTGAGGCCAAGAGTTCGAGACCAGTCTGGCCAACATGACAAAACCCCATCTACACTAAAAATACAAAGAAAATTAACCGGGCATGGTGGCACATGCATGTAGTCCCAGCTACTTGGGAGGCTGAGCCACAAGAATCACTTGAGCCTGGGAGGCCAAGGTTGCAGTGAGCTGAGATCGAAACACTGTACTCCAGCCTAGGTGACAGAGTGAGACTTTGTTTCAAAAGGAAAAAAAATGAGGGGAGGCAGGACAGAGGGGTAAGCCATGTAAGCCAGGTATAGATAAGAAATGGTTTCACAAGTCAAGATAAAGGGCTTGCAATTGCTCATGAACAATTTGCCCTTTAGGATACAAATTTCCAGCTGGTGCAAGAAAATTAGTTTTGGTGGGAACAATATTGGTGGCCAGAAGAGCAGAAGAGCATTTAGGAAGCTGTGTTAGTACAGGAGTCTCCACCATACAATGGTGGAGAGGTAAGGAGAAAATTCAGGAGGTAAAATTTGCAACTGGTTTGATGTGGGGGATAAAGTGAAAAAAGTATTCCAGGATAATTCACAACTTCTTAGATATAGGTGTTACTCACTGATTTAGGGAACAGAGTAAACAAAACAAAGGGTGCAGATAATGAATTTAACTTGGAATATGTGAAGTTTGAGGTGTCCTCTCAGATGTCTACATGGAAACGTCCAGTGGACAGTTGAACATTTGGAACTGAATCATACAGGCTGAAGATAGAGACTTGATAGGGTCATCCTGGAGTGAGATGATGCCTATGGAGAGTATGTTGAGAGAGAACTTCTAGGATAGTATCCTGAGAGACCGGTTGAAAACAAAAGACCCTGAGTAAGACCAAGAAGTCATGGGAAGAAATGGAGAAGAAACACTGGCAAGAAGAATGAAGGCATGTCCAGCTAGGTCATGGGATGCTGAGAATGAGGAAGGTGAAGCCCGAGGAGCATGCTTTCAGTGCTGCAACACTGCTGTTGTCTCCACAAACTAGCAGCACCCGCAGGGGTAGACTGATGGCATTGAAGACCAAAGGACCGTGAAGAATCAGGATGAGATGTGCTCTCCAGAGGCTTAGGTGGGAAATACACATCCAAGTTTATCCCTCTTTCAAACACAACAATACCAAAGAGAAAGCCTCCTTCCATGACCCTGCACCTCCTTCCATGACCCTACACCCTCCTTCCATGACCCTACACTCTCCTTCCATGACCCTACACCCTCCTTCCATGACCCTACACCTCCTTCCATGACACTGCACCCTCCTTCCATGACCCTGCACCCTCCTTCCATGACCCTACACCCTCCTTCCATGACCCTGCACCCTCCTTCCATGACCCTACACTCTCCTTCCATGGACGACCCACACCCTTCCATGACACTCGCACTCCTTCCATGACCCTGCATACCCTTTCATGACCTTCCACGACCCTACACCTCCTCCATGACCTCGCACTCCATGACCTCGCATGCTCCTTTCATGCACTTTATACCTCTTCATGACCCTGCACCTCTTCCATGACCCTGCACTTCTCTTCATGACCCTGCATGCCTTTCATGACCCTATACCCTCCTTCCATGACCCTGCACCTCTCCATGACCCTGCACCTCCTTCCACACTGCATCCTTCTCCCTGACCTCTTGCACACCTTCCATGACCCCTGTACCTTCCATGATCTCTGTAATCTTCCTTCCATGATTCTGTACCTCTGTGGACATGACCCTGCACCTCCTTCCATGACTCTGCACCCTCCGTACATGACCCTGCACCCTCCTTCCATGACTCTGCACCCTCCGTACATGACACTGCACCCTCCTTCCATGACCCCGCACCCTCCTTCCATGACACTGCTCCCTATTACCTCACTTCTCCCGCCCTCCAGTGGGAGTGTGCAGGGTCATGGAAGGAGGTTTTGTCTTTGGTACTGTTTTGTTTTAAAGAGGGGAGAAACTGGGCTGCTTAAGTAATGATGAGAAAAATCAGGTGGAAGAAAAATTTTGAAACAGTAGATGAAGTAAGGCCCGAGAAGAGGTAAGGAGGGGTAGAACCCTGAGTTCAATAGTCCTTCATTTTGTACTCATGCAAAACACACATACATACACACACATAAATAACACACAGATATGTATCTATTCTAACACCTTTCTATGGGCCTTCTAAACCTCTTTTGAAACAGTTGTTTATAGTGAGCTCCACGTGGGCAGGAATTATGTGTGTCTTATTCATCATTTTATTTATCATGTCTATAATAGATGCTTAGTAAACATGTAGTTAGACATAGCAGGTGATTGTAAGTATTTACATAATGCACGTCATAGGAAGGAGAACATAATACAAGGACTACAGTCTACAGCATGGTATTTCAATCCCTAAATGTGTCTCACGCTTAGCAGTAGCTCAACACAATCCTTTCCAACTCAAACTTTGGGGCTCTATCAAGAGGCAGCATAGTTTAGTGCATAGTCAGTCTACTCCCTGGACCCAGCAGGCCTGAGTTGAGTACCATACACTACCACTTACTAGGGGCAGTGGGTGTCAGCCAGATTGTTCAACTTCTCCAAACCCCAGTTTCCTGATCAGAGAAGACAGGAGGAAAATAGGCCTAAGGGAGGGGTGACTCCATGGAGCAATAAAACCTTCTAAGGGTTGTCAGGGAACAAAAAATTTGAATCATGAGCTGTATATCTTAGCACCCAAAGATTTTCAGGATTCAGGAAAGCAAACTCTGACAGAGCCTTGTCAAATAGAGATTTTTAAAAACCAAGGCAGGTTGTATATTGTATATTATATATTATGTATTATATATATATAATGACTATGGATTAACATTGAAATTGCACGCAAACTGTTGTAAAATTTGTTCTCTTAAATGCTTCTCTAATAGACTGATGGTCCCAGCTCCAACTGATATCACACAGTTAGTAAGCAACTAATCTCGGGCTCAAATCCCAAACTAATATTCAAACTAAATCCCTAAGCCTTCCTACAAATCGGCAGTTCATCAAAAAAAAGTATCTGGGGTCATGCGCAGTGGCTCAAGCCTGTAATCCCGGCACTTTGGGAGGCCAAGGTGGGCAGATCACAAGGTCAGGAGATAAAGAACATCCTGGTTAACACTGTGAAACTCCCGTCTCTATTAAAATAATACAAAAAGTTAGCCGAGCATGGTGGCACACACCTGAGTCCCAGCTACTCGGGAGGCTGAGGCAGGAGAAACACTTGAACCCAGGAGGCAGAGGTTGCAGTGAGTGAAGATCACGCCACTGCACTCCAGCCTGGGTGACAGAGCGAGACTCCATCTCAAAACAGAAAAGAAAAAAGATATTCGATAGGTGACAAATATATGAAATGGTGCTCAATATCATTGATTATCAGGTAAATGCAAAGTAAATCTGCAGGAGATACCATCACACCATCACAGAATGGCTAAAACTACTGAAGGAGGTTAGATAAAATAGGAATCAGCCTGAACTATGAAGAATATGTCTAAAAGAATCCTTTGTAGAAATGTAACTCCAGTTAGATTATAAGGCATCTCTTTATCCAAATGATTCACTAATAGCTTGTGAGTAGAATTACCAATCTTTGTTTCTGACATAAAATTCCTAGTTCTGAAGTATTATTTAATTTATCAGAGTTTATTAAGTGAAAAACCTTCCCAAAGTGTGGCCCCTGCACCAGCACAAGCTCCTACTCAACTCAGTTCATGTTGAGTGTTTCTGAGGCATTAGGAAGCCCAGGGTTGGAGACCTTTTGAGTATCTAGATCCCTTCTCCATAAGGTAGACTTTCCCATTGTGGTACAGTGCTACTGGTCCTGGGACCTCTTTACATCAGTGGTTATGAACCCTATTTGCACATCAGAATTTCCTAGGAGTCACCTAAGAACTAGGAGTCTCTAGCCCCACCCATGAAGATTCTAATTTAATTGCTCTAGGACAGGCCACTGACATCTGGAATGTTAACTTAATAGGAAGAGAGTGATGAAAACTACTGCCTCATACAGTGCTCATGGAAGTATCCATTGGGATAAATACCTTGGAAACTGTTTTCCAGTAACCGCGAACTAAACAAATGGAGATCCTATGATTCTACCCCCAGGCACACGACTAAAGTAGTGCATGCATATATGCACCAAAAGTCGTGTACGAGAATGTTCAGAGCAGTGTTATTTGACATAACATCAAATTGGAAACAACCCAAATGGCCAACAGTGAAAGGCTAAATAAATGGTGGTATATCCATACAACGGCATACTACACATCAATGAGAATAATGTGCTAATGCTACACACACAAGTTGAGGAATTTCAAAAACATAATACTGAACAAAAGAAGACAGACACAAAAAGGTACATGTGTTTGATTTTATTTTTGTAAAAAAAAAATAATAATAATCCATGATGATAGAAGTCAGAATAGTGGTTATCACAGGGAATGGTAATAACTGCAAGGGGCCACAAAAGGGAACCTCAGGGGTGCTGGTGATGTTGTTTCTCAATCCGAGCGTTACACAGGAGCGTTGATGTGTGTTGATGCCTCTAAGTCAGAGATTACCAGGAACACACCTGTAGAGAACAGTTACTTTTCTTACTTGCTGCAGCAAGAGAGATCAACACTAAGATAAACCGTGATACGTCTCCAATGGGAGGAGTTAGGCAAAGGGTGTTCTTACTGTTTTTGAAGTTGGAATTAACCGTAGGACAGGACAGGCAGGCAATGGTTCGAATTTGTGAAACTGGGGAGTGTCTGGAACAGTCAGGCATCTTATCTTTAGAACACAGGATCCCTTTGGAGTCACCGTTGGGTCAGTTTATCTACCCCATTGTCTCAAAATACACAGATCTGAATAGGCTGGAGTTCAAGGAGTTTGAATCTAGTCTACAGCACACCAGATGTTTGGTTTGGTTTGGTTTGGCCCAACTTTTCTACTTTTGCAAGTTATAGTGCAACCTCTTTTGAAAAGTCGATTTTCTGTTTCAATTCTCCATTCTTCCTTCAGAGTTATTCTGCCAGCAGGGCAAATTTTATCTTTATTAGCATGTATTTGTAGACTCTGTGTAAATATTTATATATTCTATTGAATTTTACACTTAACATACACGCACTTTCTTGACCTATATTATACTTGAATTAAAATTCGATAAAACCAAAAAATAAATAAATTTCCTCATTTCTACTCTGCTTCTCTTCTCTTTATGTTCCCTGGTTGTTAGTCCGTCTTACCCACCATACTGTAATTCCTTTTCGGTCCTGTGATCAGGCTGGATACTTTCCAAGTCCTCCTTGGGAACGTAGCCGCCTCTGAGCCTACACATCTTTCCTGAGAAACAAGCTCTCCTTTCCTCTCTAAGACCTGTTCTCTCCTCTTCCCACAAGACACCCTCTGGTTGTGCTAGGATTTCTCACAACCCCCTACCACAGCCTCTTTCAGAGGAAGGGAAGAAGGAACACACATTCCACCTTAGGTTAGCATTCTACTTATCTGTTCTATTTTCCTCTTAAATTACATATATTTCGAAATGATGTTGTTAATGTGGTTGTGCTGTTTATTTCAGAAACTTTCCAGCTCAGGTTTTACCATCTGGGCTTCTCAGACTATGATAGATACGCACACACCCAACACCCACATACGTCTTAAAACCTTTTCACAATATCATAATTCTGCAGTGAGTGCTACCCAGGTACGCATGATCTCCTGTTTTATTATGATATCCGAAACCAGGAGGCTGTGCTGTATCTCTCTATGATATTTCAGCATGCACTTTTTGTTACATGGGGCCAAAAACGAGAGAAGAAAGTCGATTTTTTTTTTCTATTGGAATTTTCTTTCTCTCTTCATTTTTTTTTTCTTTAATTGTAGATACACTGATGTAACATTTCACTGTAGAAAGAAAAGCTCTTATCATTTACCTAGCAGTGGTTATAAAGCTAATAGGAGAAGCCCCCTGTGCTGATTTGTAAGACTACTTTGCTGACACCTACTGGATAGGATCTTTTACACCAGCTATAAACTGCAAGTAAGGCAACAAAGATTCCCTATTCTAATTGTGATGCATGAAATATCTTTTAAATAATAAAATAAATAAAATTAGTTTTACTTTCTTTGTGTAATCCAAATAGAGATCTTCTGTCTTTTTTTTGTTTTGTTTTTCTTTTGTTTTGTTCTTTCTTTCTTTATTTTTTAATTTTTTTGTTGGACAGGAAATGTATAAAGGCCAAACATTTCACATTTTTCAGCCTGGAAAGAAAAAGTTCCTCTTTTATTTAATATGGTAATGAATGGAGAAAATCTATTTTTACTTAACAGACTGTACCTAAACTGTCATATTCCTGCTGATAGATTTCCCAGCTTAAAAAAAAGAGATTTTAAAAATATTATGTAAATTAAACAGCTGGTTTCCACTGAGAAGTTAATGTGCTCTCTTCAGTCATTAAGTAAGGCCCCTTTATTCCCAACCAGACACTTATAAGCATCAGGAATTCCAAAATAAGCAAGAGGTTTATTTAACAGTTAACTAGAGGTAAAAAAGTTCTAGGTCTTAGAGCTGTAAATTAAAACCCTGTAATAGAATTTACAGCTACAATGGAGCTTAAGATTTGCCTGATTCAAATTTTTCATTTTTAAGTTAACAGATAGAAGGGTCTTAGATGAGAATAATATGAGATGTTAGCATTGAGCCTGGAACCTAGAACATGAACCTCAGACCAGTGCGTTTCACACACTTTTTAATATATCATTGGCCCATAAACGCTGACTTATTATTTATCCCTTGATAGCAACCTTTTGCATACATATGAATTAAGAGAATTGCCTACTTCTACTCATTGGCTTATCAGATGCTAACTAACAACACGGCATTTGATCTGGTGAAAAATATGGGGGAAAATGTATTAGTTATCTATTGATGCATAAGCAATAATCACAAACTTAGCAACTTAAAACACCACCTTTTTATTATCTACGGTTTCTGTAGATAGTCCTGTAGTTCCTATGTGTCAGGAGTCTAAGCATGGCTTAGCTGGGGCCTCTGCCTTACGGTCCCAAACAGCTAAAATCAAGGCGTTGCCTGGGTCTGTGTTCTTATCAGAGGCTGAACTGGGGAAGGATCTGCTTCCAAGCTTTGTCAGATTGTTGGCAGAATTTATTTCCTTGTCACTGTGGAAACAAGGGCCTCATTTTTCTGCTGTTTGTAGGACAGAGACTGACCTCAGCAACTAGTGATTGCCTAGAATTCCTTGCCATGTGAGCTTTCCCAACCAGGCTGCTCGCTTCCTGGAAGCTTGCTTGTTCAAAGCCAACAAGGAAGAAAGAGATTCCAGCTAACCAGTGCTGAACTTTTATGTAATATATATAATCATAGAACCGCATACGTATAACCGCTAACATATAACATAGATACATTACACTTTCCATATTCTATTGACTAGAAGCAGGTTACAGACCACACCCACACTTGAGGGAAGGGGTCACTCATGAGACTGAACACCAGGAGGTGAGGATCTTGGGAGCCACTCTCAAGTCTGTACTGCACAAAACAGATCCAAAAATACCAGACTTACACTCATATTCAACTTGCATTTAAAATATATGACAGTAGCCACATATATAATTTTGCTTGGAAAATGCTAATTGGTGTATATTTAATTTAACCCGACAATGCTTAAGTGCTGCCGGTGCCCTTCCGCAAATGAAACAGCTCCGGGGAAGAACTGTGAGCATGGAGGCAACCACCGCCCAGTCACCACCACAAACTGCGGGACCCCACACTTCTCTGGGCATGTTCACACATTCCTGCCACTCAGAAGAGTGTGCACGCCCTACAGGAAGAGAAGGTAAATGTGGCAGAGGAAAGCTAGTTTCAAGAGAGCTACAAAATAGGTAACAAGAACAAGATTAGCCCATGTGCGTGAGCATTACAGGCACATAACTGTTTAAAGTTTTAAGACTAATTCTTCCACGAGGAGTATGGCCAAAATATTTACGGCTGATAGTATGCCACATTTTTTGAATACCTATTTCAATTGTCTCGATTACATTTTAAAATAACACCCATTTGAGAAACTTCTACCATAAGCCAGGCAGTTATAATCTTACCAACTTATGTGTCCTCCATTCGTTTTTTAAATTCATAGACCTGGATTTGAATAGCACTATAAATAGTGCTAGAACAGACACACAGCATATTTTATTAACATGAGCAATCTATGCTAAACTGTTTCCTATACTGTTTCCTACATTTATAAAGAATTTGTCAATGATGGCTACATGAGAGGAATTTTGTGACTTTCAAGATGAGTTACATCTACTTGAGCATTGACTCATCAATGTTAGCGCACTGCCAGATTGATAATGATATTCAAGAAGTCTCATTTAATCTTCAAAATAACCTTGCAAGTCACAGTATGACTCTTACTTTGTAGATGAGGAAACTGATGCTTAGAAGTTAGGCAATAAGCCCAAGGTGAAGCAGATAGTAAATAAGAGTATTCTGACATCATATCTACTGCTATTTCCATCATGGAATATTTAATTAGTGTTCCTATTTTAAATTAATTTCTTATGCCTTAAAATATGTGCAGGAAAGTCTCTGCTCCCAACTTATTTCCTAAAGATAGCCAAGAAAACCTATATACTTGTCAATTTTAAGTTGATTTGAATTGGGTAAAGAAATGGATATATCTAAAACAAAAAGTTCTTGGTTATCCAAATGCTGCTATGACAATGGTCTTCAGAGAAGGGCAATCTAAAGTTGTGCCCATGGCTATTGGGATCCCCAGATACCTTAGGGGCTGTGAGAACTCAACTAGGGAGTCACCTAAGATGCTGCTAGGCCCTCTTCACACCCGTACAGCTGGCTGCAGCTCCATGCTCTGTGCTCTGCATTTGAGCAGACCATGGCTAGGTCCCCATGCAACCCAGGATCCTGGTGGCCATCCTGGTCCTGGCCATGGCCATGAGCCCCTCAGGCACTGCAGGACCCAGCAATCCACGGTGCTTGCCAGAGAGGACCCTGCACTCAGCAAGTACAAGAAAGCGAGCAGTGACACATAGGACAGCCACACTGCAGGTAGTGCACGCCCACAAACAGATCACATCTGGGCAAACTACCTTCTGGAAGGGCAGATCAGCCAAGCCACATGTGCCGAGTCCATGACTGACCAGATCTGAAGAGGAAAGCCCCCTGCCCTTTCCAGATCCACACTGTTCCCTGGGGGGCCATGATCCTCATGTCAAAATCTAGTGGCCAGAATTCAAGAGTATTGTGTGACACAAGGAGCCGCACTATGACCACCTCTTACTTGTAGCCCCCCGTCCCTGGTACAGCACCCCTACTCCTTTGGGCATTGGCTTCTAATGCTTAGATCTGTGACACCCCCCGCCCCCATTGCTGGAAGTCTCTCCAGTGTGCCAACACCCGAAGACAGATGGAGAAAGCTTCTCCAGGCATTTTTTTTTGTTTTTAACAATTAAGTGGCTCTAACATTGTTCCTTTCTTTTCTTTGCTTTTCAAATGCATTCATTATGTCTATGCACATGTTCAACTCCCATTTTATTCAATAGGAAAGTAACATCAGCCAAAATCAAAAACAAAAACAAAGACAAAACAAGAAATTTGGGTGGAAAGAAGAAAGTAACTGTGAACTTTCCTGACAGGCAGGACAGTGTAGCAAATCATGCAAAGACCAGCCCGCTATTGGCTCTGGATGTACGCAGGACAGTTTAACTTAAAAAAAAATAAAAATAAAAAAATAAATAAAAACAAGACTGTTACAATCAGTTGGGAAATGATGAATTATTTAAGAAACTGTCTTCAGAAATTGGCCACTTAAAAAATAGATTCAAAAGATACCACTATTTAACCCCAAAACAAATTCTTATCACATTAAATATAATTGCAGAAACATAAAAATATTATACACTTGTATTGGGAAAGGGCTTTCTTAGCATAGGCCTTAGGTTAAACACACACGAGCACACGTGTGCACCCACGCGCGCACACACACACACAGATGACAGCTGTAGAAGCACTCCACTGTTCTTTCTTGCCAGCATCCATTCCCCACTTTGTTTGGCAAAAGAATATTTCTGATGCTTCTGTGAACCACCCCTTCCTGTTGCTCATTCCTCGTGACTCACCAGGGTTCCTGCTCTCCAGATTTACATCATAACCATGTCCTGACCCCTCAGAGTAACATCCTTCAGGCCACTTCACATACATTGGATGTGACCTGAGCCAGACCAAGCAAAGCCCTCCAAGGGCCTTGCTGGGATTCCCAGGAAAAGGACACTCTGCCTTCAGGGTCTTGGAAACTGAGGGTCTTGGAAACTGAAGATCTTGCAAACTGAGGATCTTGCAAGTCTCAATCTGTTGAAGATATGAAGAAGGAGGATGAGAAGGAGGGAGACGTTGGAGAGAGGAAGGAGAATGGGGGAAAGACAAGGAAGGAAATGAAACATGAGGGAGAAAAAGGAAAATAAGACAGTGATTAAGAATACTCCTTCTGCAACTTATCTTTAAAATAAATTGTTTTAGCTTTAGGATGCTCTTTGAGCCCCAAAATTACTTTGGAAGGGAATCACCAATTATCAAGATTTGAATTCCTTTAAATAACTATATTCAATCTTGCTGTTTTGGAAAGTGCCTGAAAATTAAGGCAGAAAAAGTTATCTGCTAATGGGAATGAAAAATACTTTCATTAAGAAGGGAAGCCGTGAGTGTGTGTGTTTTCTCTTTTGTTGTATTCCACACAGGAATCTAGCTAAGAATTATCTTTGTTTTCCTTTATCACTCTCCATTGAAATTCATGGATCTTAAAGGAACCTAAAGGATAATGAGAAAGATGTGATTTATTATTATTCAGAAAATGTTAATGATCAAAGAAACCAAGAGCTTATGTTAGCATAAAATACTTAATGTCACATTCTGTATTTACCAAAATGGATGAACAATTATGCCAACTAATTTATACTTAATCCATTGTTGGAATAATTTATTTATGAAAATTAACTTGAATAACATTGCAATCAGTTGGAGAACTGGGAAGGAGGAAAGCCTAAATAGCATAAATAAATAATGGAGTGAAATAAGTGAAGAGAGACCATCGTTCATACTTAGAAACAAGTTAGGGCCGTGTGTTCTCTCCTTACACGGAAGAAAGGAGTGTGGTCCATTCTTCCTCTCTTCCACTCTTCTGTCCCCTATTCACTAGGCAATGACCTCCCTTCCTGACGTCTTGTGATGGCCCTTCTCAGCTTTGCTTCCCCACAGCCCAGTGTTCCCTCAACCCAGCAAACTGCTGTCTAGGGTGGGCTCTTCTAAGATGACTTGATCCCATCCACTCACAGCAAAAGGCAGCCAGATTCACAGATTCACAGACTCAAGCCCTGGGTCTTTTGTTTACCATCTACATGACCTTGAGCAAGTCTCAGGGCCCCATATATAAAATTGAAAAGCCGAAATACCAATACTGTATGACTGCTGTAAGGATTAAATAACTTTAGATACATGTGTTTCCTATAGTGTCTGGCACATAGTGTCAGGCAACGAGTAAGATACCAGGATCCCCTTCTTGGAAGTACTCCCAATCTTTCCAAATGGTTCTCTTGGTCCCTTCACTTTCCCGGGATGAGAAACGGATCCTCGCCACCATCCCTAAGCTGACATCTCCCCTCTATTAGGGAGTCTGCCCACGAACTCCCCTTAAGGATCCAGTCTTTTGGTTAAACAGGCTGGATGAAAAATCAGATGAGCTTCAGAGGACCACCTTAGCTATCTCTTAGCAAGTCCTGGGATGGGGGTGTCTGCCTACTGTCTTTTTGATGTGAGATTCTAATCGTGAACTTAAAAACAGCCAGTATTCCAGATAACAGTCAAGCAATTACCCATGGAAAGCCTTTACTATGGCCAGCAGAGTCTAATTCATTAACTGCCTAGCGGGAAATCTCAATATGAGTCAGTCCTTGTTAAACTACACCTAATTAGGGTGGTAGAATTGGAACTACCAAGTTAACACAGGTGGCAAGTCTCTGTCTATCTTTCTTGTTTTTCACCTCTGCACATCTCTACACTCGTCCCCTCTGCTCTCACTGAACAATTTGTAATGACTCAAACTTCACCATTTTATACCTTTTGGCCTGGCCTCCCTGTAGTTCCTCTGAATAGGATGCCCTTGCCTCCTTCTCTGAAACTTTGTCTGGGTTACCAGACAGTAAGTGGTCCCCAGAGCCCTTGCGCATCCTCCTGTTTCAGCCTTTGCACACAGTCGCCATGCGTTATTCCCATGTCTGTACCCCCAGAAGACTGAGAGCCTCTCAGATGCAGAAGCCTCTTACTTTTTGGGCTCCAGCGTAGTGCCTGGCTCTTCACAGCCATTTAGGATTTGAGTAAATAAGCAATAAAAAATAATGTATCAAGGGATACATTTTTGTTAATTTGAGGCCTGGATTTCAGAACTAGTCCTGGGAGAGAGGAACTGAATTTCTTTACTACACCGCTCTATGGGTCATTTTTGTTTGGAAAGGAGGATTAAGAACAGTAAAGTGAGATCGATGAATTATTCTGCATTCAAAAAAAACAAGAGTTGTTTAGTATGGGATAAAAAACAAAGAAGGAAAAGAAAAGTGGTTGGGCGAGAGAAAGAACGGCCAGCTGCATGGTGGGAAGCTGAGTAATGAATAGGAGACAAGAAGTAAAAATTAAGTGGGTATGCTGTACTTCTAGAATGGCTGTATGACAGACCCAGTATACTCTCAGTACTAAAACCACTTAACTGGTGAAAATTGTTTTTTTTTAATCATGTAAACTCTCTGGAAGTGTCATAAGCATATGCAGCAAATGGAGGAACACATATTCAATAAAATCTACTAAATCTCAGTAACAACACAAAGTCTGTGGCATTTGAAACATGATCTGCTTCCACCCCAAGCCCCACTCCTTATGATGGGATCTCTGCTTGAGGGAGGTGTAGCCAAGAAGATGGGGCTATCTCCACGCCAGCTTGCAGTCCAACGCTGTGCTTTCCGGATCAGGCTGCTTCGATCTCTCAACATGTCAGTTCTTGATTGTAGAAGCTCTCCTCCCAGTGGGAATGGTGGAGGGGACTCAGGTTTCCTTTCCCCACCCAATTCCCACTTTGGGGCAGAAGCTGTATTCCAGGAATGGCAGGTCAGGAATACTGAGGACCCACCAACCCCAACCAAAGAAGCTAATAGGGCAGAAGATCTATGCTTGAAGAAGGAAAACAAGAAGACCAGAGGCTGTCAAAAGCTCCCTTTGTCTCCCTCTTGTAGAGCAGGGAGTGTCATTCAGGTTCTGTCCAGGGAGAGGCAGACCAAGAAGGTAGGCCATAAGGACAAAGAACTCCACAACTCTGCCAGAGAAAACTAACTTTATTTGGAACAGAGTGTAGAAAATTGCACACTTAAGCATTAGAAACAATGGCAATATTGGTGGAAAGCAATTAAGAGGGGTTGGTAGTTCCATTATACTAGTAGCAACAAATGCAATGGAAAAGCAGAAGTTTCGAAAAGAAAGCCCAGTACAGGAACAGTCAAGAAGAGGTCACAGTCAACCCTGGAGGCTGGGAAGACTGACTGTACAAGCTGCAGACTGTGTATAAGAGCAGACACTTCACAGCCATTTAGGATTTATATAAATAAGCAGTAAATAATAATATATCAAGGGATAATTTTTTGTTAATTTAAGGCCTGAATTTCAGAACTAGTCCTGGGAGAGAGAAACAGACTTTGTTTACTATACCTCTCAATGGGTCATTTTTGCACCAAATACTCAGGAGGCTTGGTTGGCCCATCTGACTACACATTGACTAGAAAATAAGCAATTCTGACCCAGGGACTATTCCTGGGAAGCCAGGCTTAAAAATAAAATCACACTCATCCCTACAGGTCTGGAAGACTGTGTGCATGTTCAAAACTGCATATTTTCATATTTTCAGGGATGACTGAAAAAGAAATTTCCAAGCCACTAGTCCCTGGTAGAATGTGGAACAAAAGCATAAAATCCCCAAACTATAAAACCAGGCCCTATGCCATACATGTATCCAATGATAAAAGATGAAATGTGCACTGGCTAAGGAACTGAAGCACAACCTTTTGATGAAAAGTGGCTTACGCAGACTTGAGACCTACCCCCACACAGTTGAACTAAATGACAAAAACACGGGAAAAAATATAAGCTGGAACCTCAGAGCCTATACTGCCAGGGAAATAGAGTTCACAGAACTAGTTCAACCAAGTCTCTAAACAAACAGATGAAACAAACAAAGAGCAAAAGCAAGCCTTGGTGCGGGGAGAGGGGTACAGTCAGTATACAGATTAGCTACAATACATGATCTGAAATTGTCCAGATTTTAACAACAACAGCAACAACAAAACCCAGAACATGCAGAGACACAGGAAAGATGACCCATATTCAAGCATTTAAAGAGGAAGCAAAAGAAGTTGTCTTTGAGGTGATACAGATGTTAGACTCAGCAGGCAGGCTTCAAAGCAGCTATTATAAACATGTTCATGTAACTAAGGGAAAGTCTGTGTAAAGACTTAAAAGTAAACATGGTTTTAGCTCTTTGAGGAATTGCCACACTGATTTCTACAATGGTTGAACTAATTCACCCTCGCACCAACAGTGATAAGTGTTCCCTTTTCTTGGCAACCTCACCAGCATCTGTTATTTTTGGACTTTTTAATGCATGGCCATTCTGAATGGTGTGAGGTGGTATCTCATTGTGGTTTTGATTTGCATTTCTCTAATAACCAGTGATATTGACAGTTATTTCATGTGATTCTTGGTCACATGTATGTCTTTTTTTGAAAAGTGTCTGTTTGCGTCCTTTACCCACTTTGTAACGGGGTTGATTTTTCTTGTAAATTTGTTTAAGTTACTTATGGATGCTGGATATTAGACCTTCACCGAATGCATAGTTTGCAAATATTTTTTCCCATTCTGGAGATTATTTGTTTAATCCATTGATAGTTTCTTTTGCTCTGCAGAAGCTCTTAAGATGAATTACATCCTGTCAGTTTTTGCTTTTGTTATGATTGCTTTTGGCACATTTGTTATGAAATCTTTACTCATTCCTATGTCTACAATGGTATTGCCCAGATTGTCTTCTAGAGTTTTTATAGTTGTGGGTTTTACACACAAGTCTTTAATCTATCTTGAGTTAATTTTTGTGTATGGTGTAAGGAATATTTCAATCTTCTGCCTATGTCTAGTCAGTTATCCCAGCACTGTTTATTGAATAGGGAGTCCTTTCCCCATTGTTTGTTATTGTCAGCCTTGTCGACAATCAGAGAACAGATGGACACAAAGAGGGGAACAACAGACACCTGGGCCTACCTGAGGGTGGAGTGTGGGAGGAAGGAGAGGATCAGAAAAAATAAGTATTGGGTACTAGGCTTAGTACCTGGGTGATGAAATAATCTCTGCAACAAACCCCCGTAACACAAGTTTGCCTATATAACAAACCTGTACGTGTACCCCTGAACCTAAAATAAAAGTTAAAAAAAGCAAAAGAAAGTAGGATCATAATGAGTCATCAATAGAGAAGATTAATAAAAGAAATTATATGGAGAAACACATGTAAATTCTGGAGTTGAAAAGTACAATACTGAAATGGAAAAAAAAATCACTAAAGGAATGTGTATTAGTTTGCTAGAGATTTCATAATGAGATATCACAAACTGGGTGGCTTCAACAACAGAAATTTATTTTTTCTTAGTGCTTGAGGCTAGAATTTAGATCAAGTTGTCCATAGTCTTGTTTCCTTCTGAAGAAGAAATTTGTTCCATGCCTGTCTCCTAGCTTCTTTTGGTTTGCTGGAAATCTTTGGTGATCCTTCACTTCTCCAGCATCACCTCAATCTCTGCCTTTATCTTTACACGGGATTCTTCTTGTGTGTGTCTCTAGCTCCAAATGTCTATATTAGTCAGGGTTCTCTAGATGGACAGAACTAACTGGATAGATAAATATATATAAAGGGGAGTTTATTAAGTAGTAATAATTCAAACAATCACAAGGTCCTACAATAGGCCATCTGCAAGCTGAGGAGCAAGGAGAGTCAGTCCAAGTCCCAAATCTGAAGAACTTGGAATCCAGCGTTTGAGGGCAGGAAGCATCCAGCACGGGAGAAAGATGTAGGCTGGGAGGCTAAGCCAGTGTAGCCTTTTCACGTTTTTCTGCCTGCTTTATATTCTGGCCATGCCAGCAGCTGATTAGATGGTGCCCGCCCAGATTAAAGGTGGGTCTGCCTTTCCCAGCCCACTGACTCAAATGTTAATCTCCTTTGGCAACACCCTTACAGACACCCCCAGGAACAAGGCTTTGCACCCTTCAATCCAATCAAGTTGACACTCAGTATTGACCATCACATTTCCATTTTTATAGGGGCACCAGTCTTATTAGATTAGGGACCCACTCTACTGTAGTATGACTTTATGTTAGTCAATTACACCTGCAACAACCCTATTTCCAAATAAGGTCACATGCTGTAGTATTAGGGGTTAGGACTTCATTATATAAATTTGGGGGGCCACAGCTCAACCCATAACAGGTGCAAAAGTAGATCTGAATTCACAGAAGACAGAATCAGCAAACTTGAGGATAGATCAATGGAGGTTACAAAATCTGAAGCAACAGATGAAGTGGAAGATAGATCAGTATAGAAGATAAATCATAAAGATAGAAGATAAACTTTGTATGAGTCCATTCTCATGCTGTTATGAAGAAATACTCAAGACTGGGTAATTTATAAGGAAAAGAGGTTTAATTAACTCACAGTTCCTCATGTCTGGGGAGTCCTCAGGAAACTTACGATTACAGCGGAAGGCACCTCTTCACAGGGCGGCAGAAGAGAGAATGACTGTCCAGGGAAGAGGGAAGCCTCATAAAAACCATCAGATCTCATGAGAACTCACTCACAATCATGAGGACAGCATGGGGGAAACCGCCCCCATGATTTAATTATCTCCACATGGTCCCACCCTTGATATATGGGGATTATTACAATTCAGGGTGAGATTTAGGTGGAGACACAGAGTCAAAGCATATCAAACTTCAAGGTAGATCAACAGGCATTATGAAATATGAAGAACAAAAACAAAAATGAATTTTAAAAGATGAACAGAGCCTCAAGAAATGTGGAATATCATTAAGCACAACAACATATGCATAATAGATGGACAGACCAGAAGAGGAGCAAAAAAAAAAAATCTTCAAAGCCATGGATGAAAACCAACTGCAGTTGGAGAGTTGAGGTAGGGAGCAAGAAAATAGATGGGAAGTAGGAAAATAGGTAGGGTAAAGAAATGACAGAAAACTGTTTTATAACAGCACTCTCTGTTCAACTTTACTTTCTATTATTTACTATGCTTTGTAATCCTATCATCACATTAGCCAACTCTTCAATAAAAAGTCTACTACACACAATGGCCATATGTGATCATTGTTGGAGAAAATTCAGGAAAAGAACCACTGAGATGGAGGAGAAAGCAATGGGCGCAAGTAGTAAAATAAAAGAAAGATTGAAAAAGAAAAACCAGAGTTGACTGAATCAGAAGGAGCCAGGAATCCTCTGACAAACTTTAGGAAATGTTGGGCTTCACACTGCACTTAAGACAAGGAATGAACTGAATATCCAGGTACAAGGAAAAACCAACCAGATTGTGATTTTTATTACAATTGTTATAAGTCCAAAAGTGGAGACAACTATTGTTCAGATGATACCAAATGAAGGCTTTATGGAAAAAGAACTTTGTCTTAATTGCTTTTTCCTAAATTGCCACGTGGCTTCAAACTAATGTTTAAACAATGTGCTGCGGAACATATGAACTCATGTTGCTTCTTTCTTGCCTCAGATAAATATGTGTGTTCTTCTTTTAGGGACTGTTTAATTCCGATCACATTTTTGCATACCTAGGAGAATAGGAGTAAGTCAAACTTACAAGTGTGAACTCTGCTGTGAGATCATTTCCTCATCTCTCAATATCAATCTTCTCACCAGTGGGAAAGAATTGCAAACGTCTTGGCTGCAGGCTCACTTCACACTACATCAAAACCTCAGTTACATCCAAGCAGCAAGCATTCCAAAAGGAATCTGCCATTCTCACCATATTAAATCTCTTCAAAAATAGTGTACTTATTTTGTTCAAGATGAAGACTTTTGTGTAAAATATAAAAACTCTTTAATAAAGACTCTGTAAGTCTTACTTTGACGTAAACTGTGAATAGTCAATAGGTATGCGAATCCAGAGAAGAGTGAGTTGCACCTGCAGAAGTCTTTCTTTCTTTGATGAGAATGTCATCATGGTGGGGGCGGGTTATATTCTAAACTGCACAAACCACTGCAGCTGCCCTTTTGTTGTCTGCCACACTGCAAGAACAGCCTTTCTCTTGAATGAAAAACACTAACTGTGATATCATCCTTCTCCTTCTAATAGAAAATTATTTTTCACAGAACACACTGTGCCTGAGACCCAGCACAGCCAACAGGCAGTTGAGAAATGAGCAGTACAGGCTCTAGCCCCTGAGTGCACCTGCAGGTCAGGGCGTCACTGATACAGCAGGTGTTTATCTCCAGGCTGAGTTCCAGGGTGCACTGATAAAGACTAGTTAAGATGAATGCCAGGAATACTGAACTGAATCTTGAGCATTTAAAGGAATGAAAATATGAAAATAAGCAGAGCAGCCAGGCACATTACACCACTTACTTGCTCTGTAACCTTGGCCCCTGGCCAAATTAATTTTATCAAGCTTTATCAGATGTAAAATGAAGATAATTTGTACCTAACAAGGTTGTTCTGGGGCATAAGGGAGACACTGTGGGTATTCCACCTAAGTTGACGAATGTTAGCTCTTTTTCCTACTGTCTGCCCCAGCTTGTAAAATAGATCCAAAATGAAGTCTTCACAGAAAGAGATGAAATATTTTACAGAAATATTTTTTATAAATACCTCTTTAAAAAAATTGTTTTGTTTTTGTTTGTTTTGTGTTGGAGGGGTTGATCGTTTGTTTGTTTGAGACAGGGTCTCACTCTGTCACCCACCCAGTCTGGAATGCAGTGGCACAATCATGGCTCACTGCAGCCTGAGACTCCTGGGCAGTGTTTTTCCACCTCAGACCCGTGAATGGTTGGAACTACAGGTATGTACCACCAGGCCTGGCTAATGTTTTTTGTAATTATTTTTTGTAGACACAAGGTTTCACTATGTTGCCCAGATGGATCTCGACCTCCTGGGTTCAAGCAATCTGCCTGCCTTGGCCTCCCAAGGTGCTGGGATTACAGAAGTGAAACATAATAATATGGTTTGGCTGTGTCCCCACCCAAATCTCATCTTGAATTGCCATGTGTGGTGGGAGGGACCTGGTGGGAAGTAATTTAATGATGGGGGCAGGTCTTTCCTGTGCTGTTCTCCTGAGAGTGAATAAATCTCACAAGATCTGAGGATTTTAAAAATGATAGTTTTCCTGTACAAGTTATCTGTCTCTCTTTGCCTGCTGCCATCCATGTAAGACATGACTTGCTCCTCCTTGCCTTCTGCCATGATTGTGAGGCCTCCCCAGCCACATGGAACTTCAAATCCATTAAACCTCTTTCTTTTGTAAATTGCCCAGTCTGGGGTATGTCTTTATCAGCAGCATGAAAACAGACTAATACACACCACACCTGGCCTATTTTTGGTTTTTAATAAACGCAGTGTGGAGAATTCATGACTGTAATTTAGAATGGAAGGAGGTTTGAGCAGAAAACAGTTTTCAATGCTCAGACAAAGAAGAGTGATGAGAATACTCACTTCACATACAGACATCACACTTAATATCACTTTCTGAGAAATTATTAATCGTAAACATAAAGTCATTATGAGACAGAAAATGCCACAGGGCCCTTGTATCCCCTTTTATAGATAGTGAGTAGGGAGCCTGTACATGGAGAAAAGAACCATATCATACCAATTCCATTAAGCCTGTTGTGTTTCCAGAAATAACGCCAGCAGTTGATAAATGCTCGTTGGTTGATAAACTGATGGACTGGTTCATTATAAAATGACAGACAGTATGCAAGATTACTACATGGAAAAATATTTCTAACCCTGGCTAAACATTCCTACCCTGAGTAGTGAGTAGTTCTCCACCCTTTTGCAATATAGTGTCTGCTTCTCAGTTTTTTCATCTTATGTGGATGAACAGGAGGCAGGTGGCAGGAGTTACACTCATGTTTTGGTTCTAATTGGCACTTTTTAAATTTTCTGCAAAATAAAAGTCGTTTTGTTAGCCAACCCTCAAGCAATTGACTAACTGATCCTTTTAGCAAGTTGGCAGAATTCATCTAGGATGGTTACAATTTAGAAATGCTGTTTTTAAGGAGCCCCATAGGGCTGATGTTGAATGACTGAATAGCTTGGAGAAACTTAAATTAGAACCTCCTGGGATTTACTAGAGCTGCTGGAAAGTGTATTTCCCAGTGCTTCCTAATGAGTCAACGAAGAGGTAGGGCATCATAAATGGTTAATAGCACATTCTGGGAAACAACAGTTTTGGACTGAATTATGGCATCCAATCCCTGCTAATTAAGTGGCTTTGGGCAAGTTATTCAAACTCTCTGAGACTTGTGATCCTCATCTATAAAATAGGCATTGACCACAATATTTGTGAGGGTTAAATAAGTTAATACTACAAAAGAGCTTTCTCAAACTTTAATGTTTAGGCAAATCAGTAGACATCTTGATCAATTGCACTCTGGTTGAATAGGTGTGGTGTGGAACCCAAGAGTATGTGTTTCTAAGAGACTCCCAGGCAATTGCAATATTGCTGACCCTCAGACCATCTTTTCGATAGTAAAGCTTTCAGGGAGTCACCTCAGTCCTGGCACATTGGAAATACTCAGTAAATACTAGATGATGATTGATGATGACAATGATGATGATGGATTGCTTAAATGCCTAGAATAAAAGAACTCTGCAACCCAGCCTTCCCTTTAGCTACAGAATGTCTCAATAACTCTCTGCCAAACCTCAGGACCAGTGTTTTTCAAGAGAAGTTTGCATACAGGAAAAATATGGTAACATTAACGCCATAGACGGAATAATGGCCACTCAAAAATAACATGTTCTAATCCCTGGAACCTGTAAATATTACTTTACCAGAAAAAAAGAATCTTTGCAGATATGTTCATGAAGTTTAGAATGTTGAGATAAAATCATCCTGTACTATCTCAGTGGGCCCTAAATGCCATCACGGGTGTCTTTGTAAGACATAGAAGGAAATTAGACTCATATATGGAAGATAAAGTGATGAGCAGAAAGAGGCAGAGAAGAGTTAGATGACAACAAGCCAAGGAATGCCAGCAGCTTCCAGAAGCTGGAAGAGGTCAGAAAGGACCCTCTCCTAGAACTTCCAGAGGGAGGACAGCTCTGCTGACACCTTGATTTTGGACTTCTGGCCTCCAGAACTCTGAGAGAATATTTTTCTATTGTTCTAAGCCATTAAGTTTGTGGAAATTTGTTACAGCACTTACATGAAAGGAATACAATGGTTTAATTATTTAATAAAACACTTATATGTATACAAGCTAAATAGCTAATATCTCAAAGTTGTGTACTTTACAGAGTAAATTATTTCTCTTTATTTAAATACGGATTCTGACCTTCATGAAAAGCATAAAGATACTAATGGTAGATTAACAATGAGATTTTATTTTTAGGAAATTAGAAAAATCATATACAGTCGTCCCTTGGCATTCATGGAGGATTGGTTCCAGGACATCCTTCAAATACCAAAATCTTGCAGATGCTCAAGTTTATTATATAAAGTGGGGTAGTATTTGTATATAATCTATGCACATTCTCCTGTATGCATAATACCTGGCATACAGCAAAATTCAAGTTTTGCTTTGTGAAACTTTGTGGAATCTTATTTTCTGGGTATTTTTGACTCATAGTTAGTTGAATCCATGGATGTGGAACCCACCAGTATGGAAGGCCAATGGTTCTATGGTTCTGTGTAAAATGTAGAAGGTGTCAAAGAAAGATATCCCCCTTCTAACAGGAGAAAAAGTCGTATGAACTATGAATTATAACTTAGAAATCTGGAATTGATGGGAACTTTGTTTTCTATGCTTCACTGGTCCACATTATTCTTTCACGCTTTAAGAGACACCCTTGGAATTTTCAGACAAGCATCTTTGCAGTTGGAGTACTGGGGGAGTTTACCCAGAAAATGTCTAATGCCATCCTTGCCCTCCGGGCGCTCAGGATTCACCTGTCTGCAAACCCTCACATCTAAGGGTACTTGGTTGCATCAGCAAGCATCCTACCTGCTGTCCCTTAAAAAAACTGGAAACAAAATTAGCACAGTTTGTCTTTTCAAATGTAACCACATGTTAAAAGGAATTTTAATGAGAAAAACTTACAACCCAGAATTCTATGCCCATCAATTATATCTTGCAAAAACGAAGATGTAATAAAGACTTTTCCAGACAATAAATGCTGAAAAATGCCAGCAGAAATGCTCTTCAAGAAATGTTGAAAGAAAGTCTTAAAGCAAAAGTCAGGTGGTAGCAGATGCCAACTTAGATCTACACAAAGTAATGAAGAGTGAAGAAAATGAAAATAGTAAGATAAATATAAAAAGCCATTTCCCTTATTTTTAATCAGTCTAAAATGTAATTTACTATCACAAAAAAATAGTTGTACTGTATTATGGGGTTTATAACGCATGTAAGAGTGAAATGAATGACAAAAAGAGCACACAGGATGAGAGCGGGGAAATTATAAGAGTCTTATACATGAAGAGATACAATTTGAATGTAGACTGTGATAAGGAAAGATGTATATTGTACACCATTGTAAAAGAAAAACTGCACTGGACACTTACTAAAAATGGCAAGGAAGACTTTATTCAAGACTACTGAAATAGGGGAGAAAGATTGAACTTAACTCCACTGAAGGATTTTTAAATGCTGGTGTGAGTTAATGTCCTCTACTGGATGACAGTAGAAAAGAAGGTTAGCAATCTCAGAGCCCATTAAAGATAGAACCAGGACGCAGACTCACATTTCTGAATCTAAAACTCATGCTTCCAGCAAAAGAAACTCTCAACCGAGGGAACAGACAGCCTAAGAAATGAGAGAAAATATTTAGAAACTATGCATTGGACAAAGGTATGATATCCACCATGCAAAACTTAAATAAATTTACAAGAAAATAAACCATTAAAAAGTGGGCAAAGGACATGGAGAGACACATTTCAAAAGATGTTATATATGTGGCCTACAGCACATGAAAAAGCCCAATATCACTTATCATTAGAGAAATATAAATCGCAACCACAACAAGACACCATCTCACACCAGTCAGAATGGCTATTATCAAAAAATAAAAAGATAACATGCTGGCAAAGTTGCAGAGAAAAGGGAATGTTTATGCACTGTTGGTGGCAGTGTCAATTAGTTCAACCATTGTGGAAAGCAGTGTGACAATTCCTCAAAGAGCTAAAAACAGAACTACCATTTGACCCAGCAATCTCATTACAGGTTATATACCCAGAGGAATACAAATCATTCTACCATAAAGACATATGCACACAAATTTTCATTGCAGCATTATTTGCTACCGAAAAGACATGGAATCAACCTAAATGCCACTCAATGGAACCGCAGCTGGAAACCATCATTCTTAGCAAACTATCACAAGAACAGAAAACCAAACACCGCATGTTCTCACTTATAGGTGGGAACTGAACAATGAGATCACTTGGACTCAGGAAGGGGAACATCACACACCGGGGCCTATCATGGGGAGGGGGGAGGGGGGAGGGATTGCATTGGGAGTTATACCTGATGTATATGACGAGTTGATGGGTGCAGCAGACCAACATGGCACAAGTATACATATGTAACAAAACTGCATGTTATGCACATGTACCCTACAACTTAAAGTATAATAATATTAAATAAATTTAAAAAAAATAATAAATAAAAATAAATAAATAAATAAAATAAAATAAAATAAAATAAAATAAAAAAAGAAAAGAAGGTTAGTCAGTGTGATTAGGGTACCTGTGTTTGCTAATTGTCACTTATCAAAGGGAGGCTCCCTACCCTCCCATAGATACTGGGAGATAGAGGCTCTATCTATCTTTCTTGATTATGTTTCAAAGGGATGTTTCCCAGATTCTTGAGAAAGATTTATATTTTAAAAGGGCAGAGAAAGAATTTACCATTGCAACTTTTCTAGAGTAAATACCCTTAAGAAAAGAGAATCAAGAGTCTGTGGTCAGAAAGAAGACTATCTAAATTTCAGTCAATCTGAGGGGGACATTAGAGTTGTCTTGGTCACCTTAAGGAATCCATCAAAAATAAGTAAAAATAAGTGAGTTATAATTACTAGGTAAATATTGGAGATAAAATGGAACCATAAACAACATCCAATTCAAAATCAGGCAGAATAAAATGAACAGAGAAGAGATGGGACAAATAAAAAAAAAAACTAGTTAGACAGCATATTTAAGTTAAACCTTATTCATCATTACATGAAATATAAATGGTCATTAAAAAAATCACGAGGTCAGGAGATCGAGACCATCCTGGCTAACACGGTGAAACCCCGTCTCTACTAAAAAAATACAAAAAACTAGCCGGGCGAGGTGGCGAGTGCCTGTAGTCCCAGCTACTCCGGAGGCTGAGGCAGGAGAATGGCGTGAACCCGGGAGGCGGAGCTTGCAGTGAGCAGAGATCCGGCCACCGCACTCCAGCCTGGGTGACAGAACGAGACTCCGTCTCAAAAAAAAAAAAAAAAAAAAAACAAAAAAAAAAACACCAGAGGTTGTCTGACTACATTAAAAAGCAAGACCAAACTAACTAACTATTTAAGAAACTCACTTTAAATATAAAGGCATAGATAGTTTTAAAAGTTAGAAAATGAAAGAGTACATAGATAAGATCAAAATAAATCTGTAGTGGCTATATTAATATCAAACCAAGAAACATCAGAAAAATGAATACTGCCAATGATAAAGAGAAATACTACATAATAACAAAGAGGTCAAGTCACAATGAAGATGTAATAACTCTTAATTTGTGAATTATCTGGCAGCAGAGCCTCAAAATCCATGAAGAAATATGCAGCATCTTCTCAGCAACATTTGTACTGTCTGGGAGCTTGCTAGAGATGTGGAGTCTCAGGCCCTACTCCTGATCTTAAGGTTAAGGTCAGATGAATTAAGAATCTGCATTTATAACAAGATCCCCACATAATTAAACTGCATAGGAAAATCTAAGAATACTGGTATACATTACGCCACACTTCTAATAAAGAACGAACACTCAGGTGGTATGTTTGCGAGGCAGTTTAAGAGAATGTGGCAGTTTCATGGTTTCATTGAGTAACGGCACTCAGCAACAATAGTATATAATAGAGATTTGAAAATTGAGGAATATATAAAAGAGGCTTTATGTGAGAAGCATTGCAGTATAATGTTCTAAAAAGTAGTTTTCACCACCTCAACTCTCTTTAGTTATAAATTGCTTGGAGGATTTTTAACCACAAATGTGTGTTCTCCAATTATTTTATTGGTGGGTGTTTTTAATGGTATCAACTAGCTCAAACAGTATTCCTGCTTTATCCATGGGGGATACATTCCAAGACTCCCAGTGGATGTCTGAAACCATGGATAGTACCAAACCATATATATACTATGTTTTTTCCCACACACACACACCTGCGATAAAGTTTAATTTATAAATTAAGCACAGTAAGAGAGTAAAAATAACTAATGATGAGCTGGAACAATTAAAACTATATACTGTAATGAAAGCTATGTGAATGTGGTCTCGCACTCTCTGAAAATATTTTATTGTACTGTACTCACCTATTTTTGGACCATGGTTGACCACAAGTAATTGAAACTTTGGAAAGCAAAACAGTGGATAAGAGAGGACTACTCTATTCAGAACAGCGTTTCTCAACCCTGACCACTTTAACAGGATGCCCTGGCCCCTCCCCCTAGATATTTTTGTTTAATTAGACTGGGCTGCAGCCTTATTATCAATATTTTAAAAAAATCTCTCCAAGTGATTCTCAAGTACAGCCAAGGTTACACACCATTATTTTAATAAATGAAAGGTTTTTGTAGTAAACAAAAGTAGTAACTTTGATTGTGACCCAGTATCTATTTATTTGACATCTCCCTTCTGTCATCTCACATGGACGGTCACCAGTTAGTGAATGAAATACATGACAGGCTTTGCAGTCTGAACAGGCACAAAGGAAAAAGCAGTATCATTTAATAACTTAAGGTGTGAATATCAGCATCAGACATCAGCATTAAATGGTATATTATACAAACTTAGCATATTTATGCATATCATGCAGAGAGAAATTGGAGAGGTTCTAGGGCTTTACTTTAGAATTGACTCACAAGCATGTTCCTGTCAAAACAACAAAAACAAAACAAACTCCAGGAAATCACTTTGCTTCTAAATTGAAAACAAGGAATGAATGGCATTGATGGAGATGAAGCTGGGCTTAATACCCTCATGAGGAGGAGTAAAAGGACTGTACCTACCTGTCATAGTCTGTTCAGGCTGCCATAGCCAAGTACCACACAGTGGGTAGCTTAAGCAATATACATTGATTTCTCACAGCAGTTCTGGAGCTGGGAAATCCAAGACCAAGGCACAGATGGATTCAGTGTCTGGTGAGGGTTCTTTCCCAGTTCATAGATGGTGCGTTCTGCCTGTGCCCTCACATGGTAGAAGAGA